>NW_026643151.1:4205000-4471964 GCF_028828155.1 Penicillium subrubescens | reverse complement strand
TAAAAATAGGGCTTCTGCCTATACTCCGGAAATTAGCGGTACAAATGATATTTCTGACGGGCACTATACTACTGTCTATAGTTCCTGAATTCGAGCAGGCGATGTTGTTACGTAGTGCGCGGATAGTTCGCAGCCTTACGATGCGGCGGGATATATATTTCTACGTTAGCCGTTACCCTCCGAAGCGTGATTTTGTTCGTGAATTTGCTGTCCCTAGAATCCAAGATATTATTCGAGGCCTAGCGGTTGACACGCGTGCTATTATTTACTGCAGCCTGAAGGATATGGCTGAGGAGGTTGCTTAGATGATCGATGCTCCGGTGTATCACTCTACGTCTGGCAGCGTCGAGGAGAAGGCTGAAGTCCTTTAGTAATAGCGAGCCGGGGAACCTTCTTATATTGTGGCTACGTCTACGTTTAGTATAGGTATTGATTATCCGGCAGTCCGGTGGGTAGTGTATATTGGGGTACCTTAGAGTGCTATCGACTTTGCGTAGGAGGTTAGGCGACTTGGACGGGACGGAGCTAGAGGGTAATCGATTGTTTTAATTCCCGCACAGTAGAAGGCCACGACTAGTTAGCGAAATGCACGATTACTAGACGGCGCTAAGGCGGCAATACAGAGTTATATCAGGGCTATTGGCTGTCGAGTGTTGGAGCTATCTTATTTCCTTGATAATGACGATAGTCCCTGCACGCGAGAGGCCCCGTTCTAGCACTAGGGAGCTGATAGGGAAGGAGATATAGCAGGCTCTTGCCTTCGCTAGTCCTAAGGATCGCTAACACCTAGCCACTGCCCGCCTAGATATACTCCATCGCCTGCTGCTGCCCACTGCTTCGATACTACGCATTCGTGCTATACATCCGCTAAAGCACCTCTATCGCTTAGTCTATACGCTATCGCCGCTGAGTCCGAGCAGGGGCCTCCCGTCGCGCAATACGCCGTACAATAGGACTCTCTAGCTCCTCGTCCCGGTATCGCTTAGACGGAGTAATCGATGATTAAATCAGTGCACTACCTAATCTGCCCCCACTACTAGCTACCTTCCTCTAAGGATTGCTAGGATAACTATTCAGGCTCTAGTCCTATTCTCCCTAAACCCACAGCGTTCGAGGCGCAACCGGCTAATATAACTAGGTGAGCGTAGGCTAGAAATAGATAGGGTCTCGCACAAACTAGTGCCAAAGCTAACTAACGTATCGAAACTCCTAGAGTCCCGCATCCGTTAACCCGGCCCGAAAGTTCACCGTTCCTTTATAGATATAATTGCCTATGTAGGGGGTATAGCCGGCCTGCTAGTAGATAGCGTCCGATATGCTACCGAGCGCAGAATCCGTCTCCTCCTCATCTCTACTATCCTCGATTAGCAGGTTCGCCTCGGCGCTTACGAATTTCCGTCGTGCAATACCCACTATAATTTGTTGCTAGCCCTGGATATAGATATATTTCCCTAGGGTAAGCTTCCCTGTATTAACAATAACCCGCGTTATCATATCCGCTCCCCACGGATCCAGGCCCCGACACTATAGGTAGTCAGAGACGGCCCTAGACTCTAATATCTCGTGCTGAAGGAACGCTCGGAATAGCTAAATAAGAGCGAGGTACTAGATCACAAGCTAAGCGACTTCCGGGAGGAGGAAACGAACCGGCTATCGAGACGTATTATTCTAGTTCCGGGTCTTATAGTAGCTAAGGATAAACAGTATCTGCCTGTTATAGAGAAATAGGTCCTGCGTAATTAAGGTAGTATTCCTCTACCGAGGTATAATAAACTCAGTGCGATACCCTTATTGCCCGGAGCTAATAAAAAAAGGGACTATTAGCGCGCGCAGAAACCGCTGTATAGTATCCTTATACTATTGCACAGTATCTGCGCGTACCTCCTATATACCTACAGCGGTCTGCGACTAGAACGTCTAGAATAACGCCTAGGTCTTTCCTACCCGAGAGACTAGCCAGTCCTTAAGTGGGTCGAAATACGATACGTTCCGCGAGTTAGTTAGGAAGGACTAACCCGGCGCGGTAGTATCCTAGTTATCGACAAGGAGTAAGAGGTTAAGGCTAGGAATATCACTCGCAGGGTTAGACCGGCTGCTAAGGCATAGCTCCTATTTAAAAATCCGCCGAGCCTCCGCAATCCCTTTAAAGACGATCCGATAGAGGTCGGACAGGTAGAAGATCACATCCGACTATACCAGCGTCTCTTTATTAATATACTAGCGGAGCTATGCTAGTGGAACTTCGGTCTAGCTAACCCGGAAGCTGAGTAACCGATTCTCTAGCAATTCCACGACGGGGCCTTCTATATCATTCAATAACTACTAATCCCGAATTTCGACGATTATAGCACTAATGTCCGTATCTTAGTTATCACCTATCTCAGCTAATACCTAGGCAAGCACTACTATCTAACAATCATAGATCAATTGCGATAGAATCGATGTATAGTTCCCGATAAGTATCTACGCGCCTTGCTAATAGCTCTAGAACCGCACAGCAGTATACGACACTAGGACAGAATCGAACTTGCGATAGCGTATAGAGTGTTAAATAACTACTAGGCTAAACTCGAGAACAGCCCGATCGAGCCGGTTATAGGAAGCCTTAGTGTCTACCTCGCCGGTTTAGGGATCTGTTCGACTAGTGAGTTCGCTCGCGGCCTCAGTCACCTCGCACTATACTTCGAGTTATCGACTGCTTAGCTAGAAGAGCGTGTCCCGGAGATAACCCTGCTCAACAACGCGGTCCTAGTAGCAGATTAGCCTCTGCTAAGTGTCGATGTATTTCCGACGAGACTACTAGTTCTATAGCTCAGTGATAGGATCCTAGGAGGTTTCCCTGCGCGTAAAAGTGTTAAGAAGTCGTGTATTGCGCCGGCTGAGGCATCGGGCCTCTACGTTCTAGTCATACACGAGGACAGTTATTGTTTTCTCTAGAACCCGTCCGATACTCTTACAGATCAGGAATAACAACGGCTCGTCTTGCACCCGAGGGAGGTAATAGCTAGGACCGAGTTCTTTGAGCTCTAGCCTAAGGAGATAGATATAAATACTAGTACGCCTTATCCACGGCGTTAACTCGGAGACGTACCGCGCAGTCTCTACACAATCTCGTTATAGCTAAGATTGACTCTGTTGGTACCGCCCTATAATTTGATTCTATATATTATCTAGTACAGGAGTGGGGGGAGACGGGATATAGGTCGATGATAGAGCATTCTCTGGTGCATAGGCATAGGGATATATATATTGTGGAGTAGCGGACTAGTAGGTCTAGTCAGCCAAAACCACAGCAAAGTACTGTTGGTATTGCTTCTGCTAAAATAACGTCTGAAGGTACGCCTTATACTATAGGATAGCCCCTTAACGTAGAACTTGCTATTAATGTGTTTTGTTATAATGTTATCGCATTTAATCGGTGCTGGTCGAACGAAAGTTGTAGTTAGGGAGGTAGCAGAGGAATCCTAGCACAGTCGGCAGGCCACGAACCTCGTTAATGCCATCTCGTAGGTAAACCACACTAGCGTTGGAGGCGGCGACCGGGTCTAACTCGCTAGAGGATGCAATTCTTCGTCGCTAGCCGCTTTGTAAGTGATGTTTCTCTAATAGATAACGGGAGAGATTCTGTCGTATAGTAACCGTAAACTCGAAAATAATGTAGTAGTATATTTTTACTTTTAAATAGAAATATATAGGGTATAATCTAAACGAGTACACACTAAATATAAACATTATCGGTAGGCGTTACAATAAAATATCTCACTAACTAACATTGAGTGAAGAAGGTCTGAAAATACGTCTGGTGCTATAGCATTCGTCCTTGATAGGAGATATACTATTAATACTTCTAATTATAGTGCTAACGTATTATATCTATACTAGTTGTACGAAGGTTACAGGTATCGAAGTGACAGAGGAAGCCTGAATAGGTAGGCAGCCCCGGGATTTCTGTGATTCTATCAGGCAGTTGCGGGACATCGCTTAGTGTTCGAGCTATTATCTAGAACTGTTTATCCTCTATAAACCGGCGCTCGTTTCTCCTTATATTATATTTATCGAGTAGGTGCCTTGAAATATTCTAGCGAGTATAGCAGCCATAGTGTGTAGTGTATAATATCACACGCTATTCTAACAAGAGTTGCAAAAAATAAGGTAATTAAGAGAGCAAAGGGTCTTTTAGAGAAATAGAATAATCTTTAGTTATTACGTCCGCCTCAGAGCCACTATAACTAGTCTAATAGTCTCGTTTCCTTTTTAGACATAGCTTAAACGTTGTAGCAGGCAATATTTCTAATAGCGGGCGATAAGTCGGCCCCGAAGCCGAGGTAGTTTCGAGCACCGAATAAACCTGTATAAAATCTCGTGTTCTATCGAGACCTAAGAAGCGGTGCCACTAAGAGGACACTTACGAATAGATCCGAAGTAGTATAGGCTATAGTTTAGTAGGAAACGCACTATCAAGTCTATAAGTCTACGCCTGTTACAGAGGCCGGTAGCCGCTCTGCTAGGCAAAACCGACCTCTAGGTCCGCCTAAGGACTTATATCGTTAAGCCGATTAACAAAGGTCGCGGTGTCTTAAACGTGTTTCTGCGCAACGGCAATAGAAATTTGCCTGTACTATCGAGGATAAACTGCGTTGCGCTACACCTTTTCCGTTGCTCCTTTAAGTAGCAACCAAAACCGGTTAGTCGGCCACCGCTCCCTACTAAGGAGAGATCGAAACAGAAAGTTACAAACTAAGTCAGGCTAGGTATAGAAGGAACCCTGTTCTCGATATAGAAGTTCGGCGAATAGCCGGATATAGACTAAGTAGAGAAACACAACGCTCGCTGCGCGGTAGGGCAAAAATCGGGCTACGATAAATTCACGACTAGTAGAGCGTTTGCTCTTACTATGGCGAGTAAGAAACATAACCTTCCCTTAGTATATATAGATAGAGCGCTTAGTAGAAGGGCTATTCGTGTATTCTACCCCTATAAGTTCTTTAAGACGTAGAGACTGTCTACCGGCAGTTATTAGGATTCCTGCGATATACTCCAGAAGTTGCTCGTGTTAGAGTATATACTAATATACTATATTAGGCTTCCACTAGCCCTCTTGTATCAGACTAAGATCGGGCCGAGAAGCAGTACGCTCTACTAACAGGAGATATCGGTCTTAAAGCTAATTGGTAGGGTTACAGATAAATAATTAGTTAGGTCGACTGTTAATAAGAGAGTCCTGAATACTAGTAAGGTCGATATAAGGGCGGATGTTTAACAGGAGTGCACTACAAAGCTCTTTAGCTTATCGAATAAAGTACTCTAGGAGCGCTCGAAAAGCTCTAATAGTGATAGTGATATTTTCTAGGGAGACCGTGTCCCTATTAGGGCTCTAATATACGAAGACAGAAGGAGGGTCAAGAATAGCCTAGCGTTTTCCAAATAGCCGGAGATTCTGGAACTCCCCTAGAGGAGTCATAGATCCTAGGAGCATATATTGACGCCGGACTTAGTTAAGCTATACGAGATAATCGCTCCGAGGCCGATAAGGCCAGCCGAGATGCAAATATTCCCTGTAAGGAAGCGCGAATTCTAAGAAGAGAAGCCTCTGGATATAAATTAATGCTAATAGATAAGTAGTAAATCGCTAAGCCGCTAAAAAATATCCGCTATTCGAACTAATACCGAGAACACCACTAAAATATACTAGGACACTAGATTAGGGCTAACCGTCTGTGAACGTCTGAGTAATAAACTATACACATAACTTAAATAGTATCTTAAGGAGTAGCCCTTGCTAAGTTAATATACGGCCCGATAAGGATTTACCCGTTGAAGGGATTCTAGGGAGACATACGCTCCCTCGGTTATCATCGATTTTATAAGGCTTAATATTATCTTCAGACTCTGTGTTATCCGTAGTATTGTCACTTTCAGCTGAACTAATATCCTCCGGCTCCTTGTGCTTATTCCGACTGTAGTTGTTCCTACTAGAAGCCCTAGACATTTATAAAGGAGATATCTCTACCTCAATAATTGTCCGAGCAGGAGGCTCTCCCGGAGAAGAGCTTTCATTTAGATTCGTCCAGATTTCTTCTAATTGTTAATAGTGTTTAGGTTAGAGCACTAAGTGCAGCGCCTCTTGTAAGAGTTCCGGCCCGAGACGAAACACCCTAAGAACAAATACCACAAATTGTTTCCACGTGCGCCGGTATCGTTGTCGGCCCTGTGGAATTTCTAGAAAGGAGAATAGTCGAGAAGATAGCTCGGTAACTACATAACTCTTGAGCCAGGCAAGAATAGGATATCCGGTACGACACATAGTTTCCTCACAGCGGTCAAGTACGCCGTCAATTCCAGCAACCAGATAATAAATTCGCTCTTCATCTGCTAGCGGACTCAATAATGCTCTATCCCGGAAGAAGCCTAGCTGTAAGCTATATTTGACGCTAGAAACGGCTAGGAGAAGGCTTAGTCGTTTGAGAATATCACGGGGCACATCTTGGTATGTCACGATCCACTGCGTCCTCGCTAGCTATAGGCGAGTTCCTTTATAAGTATCTTGCCTGCTATACTGAAAACTATTCTGTGGTTTCTAGACGGTGTGAAAATGTCCTTCTCGTTTGCGTAGGTTATAAAATAATTTTATATTAGCGGTACATAATAGAGGCTCGTTTGCAGTACCTTCAGTCGTGCCCGTCAAGGATGCGCTCAAAATAGTCTAGAATAATTAGGTCGTAGTTGACTAGGTCCAAGACTGAACGGAAACCGGCTTATATAGCACATCTAGATCGACACTAACCGTGGGATTATCCCGGGTATATATTCCTCTTAGGTGCCGGCATATAAGATACATGCTTGTACTGATATAGGAACATTGTAAACACTGGAACCCGGCACGTATCTGAAGAGCAGGATAAGATTGGGACCCGTTTAGGCGCGGTTTGGCTGAACTCCTGTTTCGGAATTGGTGTCTGCGAAGGTATTAGTCTAGACCAGCTCGCTGGCCTTTCGGAATTTAATGTTTCTGTCGGAAATAACCGCTTGCCTGCACGCCCTCAGTTGAAATCGCGTACCGACACAGGGTGCATATTGCAACATATTCCCCCCAGTCCAGGTATAAGGGGAGCGAAGGCTATTCCCTCGTAGAAACTAGATAGGTAAGGGGTGGTGCAAGTGTCATTAAGAGGCGACGGGGTCAAAATAAACTGGGAGAATAGTAATAGAGCGAAAATAACAACGGATAATCAAGGCAAGACAAGAAAACCTCGCACTACCTTATATATAGTTATTGATAGCGCGTCGCGTCGCGTGTTCCAAATAAGGGAATATATATTGCTTTTTCTAATACGTCCGTAATTTCCATAGATAGCTGTGGATTGGCACTGGTGCTAATCATACGTATATCTGAAGGATTACAGATACAGGCTAGGGATATTCTATAGGATACAGGAGGCATTTTTTGTTTAATGAGGAAATTGATGATGAAAGTCTACGAGAGTGAGCGAGAGCACATTTAGCTGAAAGCACAGTGGAGTAGAATGTGGGCTGTAATAGCGCGACAGGTCTCTGCAGCCCACCGAAGTCTTTACTATAGGGTGCACGGACAAAAAGTGTGAACTGTGTCACACTTCCGAAGAGACTAGAACAGTAGGCTCCTGTATATATAAAACGAATAGCCTTAGCCTTAAGGAAAATAGAATAGACCTAAGCCTGAATAAAACGGACTCCCGCTATAAAAATCGAATAGACTAGTGTTACGAACGGTTCTTATATAGGAATTTAGAATAGACTTAGTTGCTAGAAGTAGAATAGTCTCCTACGTAGAAAATCGAACGGACTTATATACTAGTAAATCGAATAGACTAGCGGGTTAGTAAATCGAATAGACTAGTAGGTTAGTAAATCGAATAGACTAGTAGGTTAGTAAATTGAATAGACTAGTAGGTGTCGACATGAGTGGGTGCATAAGCCCATGCTATCGAACTTGACAGAATGCGACGGAACGTCCACGTGACGATGATCTTCAACGATTGACATCAACAGATTGCACACATGACGAAAGAGCTTCAACACTCTATATTTCTTCTGATTTCTATGAGATTCTAGTCTGACGTATTGCCTTGATTTCATGAAGTTATAAATATTGCCTGTTTTCCATAGCTAGTTGAATCAAGTTTAATGATTGTGATGAAGTTGGAGCATTCTTCTATCATAAGTTAACTTCCGATTCTGAGCCGAATCGTACGACCTGACTTGACCTATACGATTCTTCGCCAATCGTATACTGATTTGACCAACCGTGCACACTCGCTTGCTTGTGCACGCCGAAGGATTTATGCTGACCTCGTAAATCCGACAGTAGGTTAGTAAATCGAATAGACTAGTAGGTTAGTAAATCGAATAGATTAGTAAGTGAGTAAATCGAATAGACTAGCGGGTAAGTAAATCGAATCGACTAGCGAGTAAGTAAATCGAATCGACTAGCGAGTAAGTAAATCAAATCGACTAGCGAGTGAGTAAATCGGATAGACTAGAGAAGGAATTCTCCGGTGAATAGAGTGAATAGTGTACGACTTCCTCCCCCCTAAAATATAAAGGTCCCTCCCTACCTCCTTGAACTTAACTTCTTCACTATCTCTCTCTCTCTTCTTTAGATCCTCCGATCCTTTATCTCCTTTACTATCCTTTCCGTACTAACTCTCCAATTATAGATCAACTATAAGTCCTGTACGACCCGGCCCTAATTACTCCCGGGAGCTTTTAGCTCTTCTACGAACTCGGCTGTATATAAGAGCAGGACACCCGTCGTAAGTATACCCGAGTCTAGTTAACCGCGGCAGGTAACGAAGTATTGCGATTACTATACTATATAGAGGTCCAGCGAGAGGTCTAGTCTTAGTAACCTTACCTGTTTCTTGTCTGTGTAATCAATAGTAAGCTTTGTGTGAAAGCGGCCTATATAAGTTATTATAGCACCTAAAAACCGATTATACAGACGCTAAAATAACTAACCTAATCTCTCTACTCTAGCTTCGGACTGCCCGCCCGCACTATATAAATACGCTTCTAATCGCCTCCCGTAGTATTCCGATAACTAACGCCTGTATAGTCTCTACCAGCGGCCGTCTGTTTAGTGGAAATATCCGTCTCCTAGGTACCTTTAACGGAGCCTGCCCGAATTGTAAATAGAAGGACTAGGCGGACTAATATACCCTAGGGAACCGATATAAGCGTCGATATCTCTCGCTAAATTTAGTTCTAATACCTAGGCCTTCGCTAGTAGAGCAACTAATCGACTAAGGGCGGATACCTACTAGTTACTTAAATTGTGCTTAATATTCGGTAAATCAGAATAGGCTTACGCCGGGTTAAATTGAATAGGCTCCTACTGTGAAAGGCTGAAGCAAGACTTGATTCAATCTAACTAGGCCAACATGCTGTTTACAAAAAGCTTGGAGAAGAGAAGGAGTGGATCAAGCGGAACAACAATAGAAGTAAGCAGACAGGGCGGTGGCAGAACGGAACGTGCGGGGAAGGCTATGTGGCAGGGCCACATAGTAAGAAGCGGGTCTAACCCGTGACATTACCCCCTCCTAGGTCAGAAGGGTGATCTGAGTCGTAACCGTCTGAATTCCAAAACGGCGACGAATCGGGGTCGTTTCGGGACTGGTCCGTTGCTGAATCTAAACTGAGGGATTTAGACCGTTTATTCGCGGCAAGTCGAAAAGGACACGCAGATATCCAGTGACTACATGCACCGCAGTAGTAGCAAAGCCCGTGCTTCGCGCGCTCGGCGATATTAGCGGGGTTATTAAAGCCTAGTGGGAGTGGCGGTTTTGATAGGCGCACGCGGTTTGATTTCACTCGAACTGGTGATGATTGGGCGGCGTTTATACGAACTGGGTCAAGGTCCATTAGGTCTAGCTGGCTTTGGCGAGTCTGAGTCTGGCGAGTTTGGTTCTGGCTAGTCTGGTTCTGGCTAATCTGGTTCTGGCTAATCTGGTTCTGGCGTTGGGTGACCGGGCGCTGCTGGCGGCGGTCATGACGTTGGAGTAGTTCTATATAATCATCGTATTCGAGATCGAATAGAGTGTCATACGACTGCTCAAGAATCTGGCGTAACGCGGGGCGTAGTCCGCGGTGTAGCGTAATCGTACGAAGTAGATCCTGCTGGTGAACCTTAGCTTCGTGCGATAGACGTTCGAATCGGGCGAGGTAGGCAACTAGGCTTTCGTCGTCTTTCTGGCGGATATTGGCGAATCGGAGAACTGCATCTTGTTTCTCACGAGGATTATGACAAAGACGTTCGAAATACTGGAAGACTGCTTCGGGTGTCGGGTTGGTTTCGCGAAGATGTAAGACTGAGGCTTGCTGGGGTGGCTCAAGGCGATCGTATACGTAGTCGAATGCTTGTTGACCGGCTAAGCCGTCCGACCGTAGCTTTGCTTGAACAGCTGGAAGCCACGTCTTTAGACTAAATGGTCGGCCGTCGAATCTAGGCGGGTCTGGTAGTCTGAAATGCGAGCGAGTAGGCGCGAGGGTCTCTAGCTGGCGTTGCTGGTCGACGAGTTGTTGCTGGAGTTGCTGAATTAAAGCAAAAAGGGGCTGGTTCTGGTCCATTTCGGCGGGGAATCGGGGGTCTGGCTAGGGGAAAACGAAAGTCTGGCTGGCTGGCTAGTACGACTCGATCACGAGAAGGAAGCTTTTTGTATGTGAAAGGCTGAAGCAAGACTTGATTCAATCTAACTAGGCCAACATGCTGTTTACAAAAAGCTTGGAGAAGAGAAGGAGTGGATCAAGCGGAACAACAATAGAAGTAAGCAGACAGGGCGGTGGCAGAACGGAACGTGCGGGGAAGGCTATGTGGCAGGGCCACATAGTAAGAAGCGGGTCTAACCCGTGACACCTACAGAACATTGAATAGACTTATATACCAGTAAATCGAATAGACTAGTGGGTTTTGTAAATCGAGTCGACTCCTGTGTTAGATAATTAATCGGAGTAGAGTGTAGAAAATAAAATACTAATGTAATAGGTATATTGTCTTTAATATTGATTTTGTAGACTAACTAACGAGTTCTATTAAATTAAAATACCCCCTTAAGCAAACTGGTTGGATTTTCCCTATTTTGTGGGCAGTGATAGTCTGTAGATATCAGCAATATATATCTCTACCAGTCGCATCTTAGTGGACGGAGTCCCGCAATCGCACCCTATCAAAGAACCCACCTTTTTCAAAATCTTACCACAACCTTGATTTGAAACTGATTACCCTTAAATTATGATATTCTGTATAACGCTGCTGGGTCTCTAAAGTATCAAAATCTGAAGTCCGTAGCTTATCGGGAAGGTTAAACAGAATGGAGTGTAAAATCTAAATCGGAATAGACTAAAATCGGAAAAGTGGGGCCATACAAAATAAATCGTGTCGACATGAGTGGGTGCATAAGCCCATGCTATCGAACTTGACAGAATGCGACGGAACGTCCACGTGACGATGATCTTCAACGATTGACATCAACAACTTGCACACATGACGAAAGAGCTTCAACACTCTATTTCTTCTGATTTCTATGAGATTCTAGTCTGACGTATTGCCTTGATTTCATGAAGTTATAAATATTGCCTGTTTTCCATAGCTAGTTGAATCAAGTTTAATGATTGTGATGAAGTTGGAGCATTCTTCTATCATAAGTTAACTTCCGATTCTAAGCCGAATCGTACGACGACCTGACCTATACGATTCTTCGCCAATCGTATACTGATTTGACCAACCGTGCACACTCGCTTGCTTGTGCACGCCGAAGGATTTATGCTGACCCCGTAAATCCGACAGTTATGAGCCCGATCGCTGCAGCCTGTTGCTAAAGCTTTCGGATTCACTCTTCTCTGATCTATCTCTTACTTTCGTCTCACCTGTCTATCACTTTCGCTTCATAAGTGATGGATTCGACCAATATTCAAGCCACCTGGCTTAACTACCCTTTAAAGTGCCACGCGCACTGGATCCCCTGGTACACTGCTGTGCAAGACTATGCACTATCGAATGGTGTGTGGAAATACACCAATCCTGACGAACAGCCTGCTACACCTCCGCAGGAGCCGATAAAGCCACAGATATCTGATGTGGTTAAACGACCATCGAATACGTTCACTTCAGACGAACAACCTACGCGCCTGATTGATCTTACACCTGATCAGCTATCAATCTACAAGATTCTGCTAAGCGAGTATGAGTCGTCGAAATCAGACTACCTTCGCTATATGCGCGCAATCGAATTGCTAAAGCAAGGTATTCGCTCATCACTTACGCCTGAGGGAAGGCAAATCGTTAACGGCCTATCCCCACGCGAAGCTATCATAAAGCTTCGTGCTACGTTCGCTCTATCCAGCCAATCGAAGAACCGCCAAATCCTACGCGATTGGGATGCATTGAAGCGCCAAACGCCGCCTACCAAGCCTTCCAATCTAGCCACATGGTGCCAGAAATGGGTGATTTGCCAAGCCGACGGCGAACAGGCCAATATTACCCAGTTCCAAGATCCCTTATCACCAATTTATGACTTCCTAGAGGCTATTCAACCTTGCGATCAAAGCTTCTACACATTCTGGCATAACACTATCCTTCAGGGGATAAAGCAGCCGACTTTGACAGAGCTAGTCAATCAATTTATCGACCAATATCGATCAGCCCCGCCGTCTACTAGCGGAAGCAGACGGCAGATTGCTCACACGACCTATCAGGGCCGAAATCCTGATAACGACGATGATAGTAACGAAAAGCCACCGAAACCACGCCGAAAGGGCACCTGCCCTTGCCAGGGTCCTCCTAATAACGGCAACCACGATTTTAACAGATGCCCATACATCAACCCACGCGCTAGGCCTAAGGGCTAGCAGCCAGACGAAGAAATTCAACAGACCTTTCAAAGGATTTGCGAATCATCACCTGCATTTAAGACTGCGTACGACCTTGCGGTCAAAAGACACCAAAAGCCAGCTAAATCGGGCAACCAGAAGCATACACACAAGCGTGAGCTAGAGCAAGCTCCACCAGACGAAGAAATAACAACTAGGGATGCTTTCTCTGCCTATATCCCGAAACAGCAAGCTGAAGACCTCTTCCGAGCCGATGATAGGAAAGCCATAAGCACGATTTGGATCCCAGCTAAGAAAAATGACACCTAGTGCTATGATACTAGAGCATCTATCCATGTCACGAACAACAGAGATCTACTATCAAACTATAGGCCAGTCGTTTCCTCCGTCATAGTAGGAAATACTGAGACCACTATCCTCGGATATGGAGAGCTTATCTTGAAGCCAACACAATCTCTTAATGGAACCAGTTTTCCCTTAAAGCACGTCGCATATTGCCCTGGATTCCACATCAACCTAATCTCTGCAGAAAGAGCTGCAAGCGCTAGAATCTATCTGAATAGCAAAGACTACACGCTAGAGGAGAAGGATAGCACGCCAATATGCCGATTGAATGCGAAATCAGGCATTTATCTGATCAAATAGGACGAAATGTCTACTACCGGACACTCTGCTAATCACGTTTCCCTTCCTTCACCTATCTCTCAGCTATCTCTCACTTCCGATTCACTTGATGATGATATTGCTAGCCAATTCGACAAGATTGCCCTATCTTCACACACGAAGAAGCCGCTGGATAGAACCATCGACCAATAGCACCGACGATTAGGCCATATCAGCCACGACGTTATAGCACGACTACCACAGCACTCATCAAACATCACTGTCAAAGATATATCTTCGCCTATCAGCCATTGCGAAGCATGCAAACTGGCTAATTCACCACGTCAAATCTCTCGATTACCGATGCGATATAATCGACCGTTCGAATCCTTGCACTAGGACCTTATCCACTTCGAGCAATCGCTCACGAAAACGTCCTACCTATCACATTCGGTTGATCCTGTGACTAAATACCAGCTAGCACAAGACCTTCCTTCGAAGACTGATTCAACACAATCGCTTTCTGACCAAATCGACTTCGTACGAAACCAATTCAACCTAAGCGTCCTTACAGTGCATTTAGATGACGAAAAGACACTATCCGACTTCTTCAATCAGCAAGCAACCGCTCGCGGAATCAAGCTAGAGACTACTCCGCCCTATCAGCCTGACCAAAATAGCTACGCTGAACGATATAGTGCACTGATATCAAAGATAGCTAGGCAGATGACGATTGATACAAACCTACCAAGCTATCTTTGGCCTGAGGCAGCTAAGACAGCTGTTTATATTCAAAATCGCATACCACACCGTTCAATCAACTGGCAATCGCCACATAAAGCACTCGCAGCCTATCTAGGCGACAATGCACCACATTAGCTACAAGCCAAACCTGACCTTTCGAATATACGAATTTTCGGATGCAAAGCGTACGTGCGCATCAACAAGCTTCCTAGACTAGCTAAGCTAGCGCCACGCGCGGCTATCGGCTATCTAGTAGGCTATAAAGCACACAATATTTGGCGAATTTGGATACCCTCTAATCGCCGAGTGATTCGTGCACGAGACGTGCAATTCAATGAGGACGAATTCTACGATTCCTCACTGCCCAATCAGAAGATTCGCATCTATAAAGATAGCAATCTATCGCAGCCGATTACCACACTTGACGATAAAGAAACGATAAGAATCCTTGACGATATCGATATACCAATTGCTTCCCTGCAGCATGATCTAGGGGGTGGAAGCCCTAGTACAACGGCTAATTTAGATCCTACTACACCCTCTCAGCCCTCCGAAACCTCACATTCGCCTCATTTTCAGCTCACTTCTGATCCTGACGATCATAACGAAATCCTTAGAGACCAACCGCCTACTCCTCCACTTGATCCAAAAGAAGACGAATTCGACCAATCTGACCAATCAGACCCTTCTGATATTGAAGACGCTGGCCAATCTAACCAGATACAGCCTTTCGTGCTTATTGATAACACCAATTTCGACCCTTCCGGCTATAAGCCGCTTACTATATCGACTAAACGCCCACGTTCTGATTCAGATACTAGCCGAGACCATAATGAAGCTAAGCGCCCTCATATCAACCTCACAGCGTTTATACAGGCTTTCCTGCTAGACCAAAGCATACAAAAGCAGCCAAAAATTCTGATATCCTCCATTCCACCTGCACCATCCGGCTACAATCAGCTAGCTAGCCACCCTTTCGAGAGCCAATTTCGTCAAGCTATACAGATTAAATTCAACAAGCTTATAGATATGCGTGCATTTGAACCGATAAGCGCACATCTAGTCACACACGCACATCAGACGAATTGCAAAGAAATTGACCAATCAGACTACCCCCGCCACCAGTTCATCCCAATGCGATAGGTATTCGCTTATAAATCAGACGAATCAGGCTATCTCACACGCTTCAAAGCTCGCTTATATGTGCGTGGAGACACACAAGTTCCTGACGACCAAGACGCTCGCACTAGCACACTTGCGGCTAGAACGTTTCGCACGCTTATCGCGATTATCACACGATTTGACCTTGAAACCTTTCAGATGGATGCTGTCAACGCCTTCCTAAACAGCTCGCTAAAGGAAGAAGTTTACTGCCGATATCCCCCAGGATTAGGCAGGAAATCGATGGTTTTACGCTTGCACAAAGCAGTATATGGCCTACGAATCGCTGGTAAGCGATGGGAAGATGATATTAAAGAGATACTGCTCTCACTTGGATTCAAACCTTGCCCTGATGACCCTGCCCTTTATACCGATAATCGCATGATTATTATGGTATTCGTCGACGATTTCCTTGCTGCCTATCACAAAAGTGAGAGTTCGCACGCTCAGCAAATCAAAAGACTACTCTCAGAACGATTCGAAATGAAGGATTGCGGCGAACTGACACAGTTTATTGGTATTCGAATCGTACGTGATCGATCAAAACGAAAGACCTGGCTAAATCAAGCAGCCTACATTGAAAAGATAGCTGCTAGATTCAACCTGCTAAACAGCCAGAAAGCCCTAAAACTGCCACTTCTAGCCTATAAGCTTGATCCAATTCTGACAGAACCAACCGACCCGAAAATTGTCAAGCTATATCAACAAAAGTGTGGATCTACCCTTTTCCCTGCTGTTTGGACCCGACCAGATACTGCATTCGCCAACCAATTGCTAGCTAAATCGCTTACTCGCTGCAATGAGAAGCATTTAGCAGCTGTCGACCATCTGATATTGTATCTTTATGCAACGAGATACCTTTCGCTCTGCTTTGACAGCGAAATGAGAGCTTCTATCTTCACTGCCGCCTCAGATGCAAGCTTTGCTGACAATCCTGACCGAAAGAGCTCTGAAGGATTCATCTTCTGCTTATTTGGTGGCCCAATTGAATGGAAATCGCGCAAGCAGAAGACTATCACCACATCGACCACAGAAGCCGAATTGTTAGCTATTAGCCACGCAGCTAAGCAGCTCTATTGGATCAAACGCCTCTTTTCCTTCATCCAATTCGAAACTGACCAATTGGATGTGATCGAATGCGATAATCAGCAGACAGTTAATTTGCTTACGCGCGAGAAATCAACATTTCAGACCAAACTTCGTCATGTTGATATCCACCAGCTTTGGATTCGCCAGGAAGTCCAAGCTAGACGATTGCGAATTGAATGGGTCAAATCGGCCGAAATGATAGCCGACGGCCTCACGAAGCGTTTATCTGCAGAAAAACATGCTGCCTTTGTTCAACAGCTAGGCATGGAGATCTTACCTGCAGAGAAATCCCCTTCCTTCTGATATCTCTCATTCAGCTCTCACTTTGACCTCACATTGAGAGCTGAGGGGGTGTGTCGACATGAGTGGGTGCATAAGCCCATGCTATCGAACTTGACAGAATGCGACGGAACGTCCACGTGACGATGATCTTCAACGATTGACATCAACAACTTGCACACATGACGAAAGAGCTTCAACACTCTATTTCTTCTGATTTCTATGAGATTCTAGTCTGACGTATTGCCTTGATTTCATGAAGTTATAAATATTGCCTGTTTTCCATAGCTAGTTGAATCAAGTTTAATGATTGTGATGAAGTTGGAGCATTCTTCTATCATAAGTTAACTTCCGATTCTAAGCCGAATCGTACGACGACCTGACCTATACGATTCTTCGCCAATCGTATACTGATTTGACCAACCGTGCACACTCGCTTGCTTGTGCACGCCGAAGGATTTATGCTGACCCCGTAAATCCGACAAATCGAATAGACCCCATTCCACCAACCCCCATAGGATAGGGTGCCCCCGCTGCTACACTACCCTTAGTGACAGGGTGCCCCCTCTAGTAAGGATAAAATACTAAATCCTTCGATTACTCCGGAACTACTAGGCCTACTAGGCTACTAATACTATTAATATAGTGCCCGAAGCGAGGGCTATCTAGCTATAATAATCTTGATTAGTCAGCAGTCAAAAAATTTCTAGGCCTATTCAACCTCATTTTCACCAAGGCCCGGGGGCAGTCACGTGACGGGGATAACCTCACCTAGTAGAAGGGCCCTCAACCTACCTAGGATTTCACCCCCGGATAGAGTCACATAGCTAGATGCTAGATATCGCGAAGTAGGCTGGCTAGCAACTAGCGAATAGAGACCACTACGGCCTGATTCCTAAGGCCACGAATCTAGGCTTAGCAACCCCAGCAATTTGGCGGGCCGAATCGGGTATAGCCTACCCGCCGGCCCTGGCCTTGGCATCCCCCATCAAAAAAATCCCAGCGAAAAGGCCCCCCTTAGGGTAAGACCCTTCCACATAATAATCCTGGAATATTATATGACATTTAGATAGAACTCGCTATCGGATACAAAGATCCAAAAGACCCGATCAAAAAATATCAAGATTTCGGGTACTTAGGGGGGGGGGCGTATTAACACACCCCCCCCCCCCCGGGGGTGGGCCGGAATACCTTTAGGGCCCCCGCTTAGCAGATAGTAGGCTAGCACTCTAGTAAGGTGCCCCTACTATTAGGCTGCCCCCGGTGCGAGGGTGCCCCCGCTTCAAAACTGCTCCCGGTGGCAGGGTGCCCCCGCTGCTAGACTACGCTATATACGAGACTGCCACCGGCCGTAGGTTGGCCCCTTTGCTAGACTGTGCTGGCTACTAGACTGCCCCTGGTGGTAGGGTGCCCCCGCTGCTAGACTGTGCTGGCTACGAAACTGTCCCCGCTGGGAGGATGCCCCCTCTATTAGACTGCCCCCGGTGGCAGGGTGCACCCTTTACTAAACTGCCCCCGGTGGCAGGGTGCCCCCGCTGCTAGACTGTGCTGTCTACTAGACTACCCCCGCTGGGAGGATGCCCCCTCTATTAGACTGCCCCCGGTGGCAGGGTGCACCCTTTACTAAACTGCCCCCGGTGGCAGGGTGCCCCCGCTGCTAGACTGTGCTGGCTACGAAACTGCCCCCGGCCGTAGGTTGGCCCCTTTGCTAGACTGTGCTGACCCAACCGGTGACCGCGCTCTCATCTTGAAAAGGAGACGCTAGTAGGCCAGTGGCCAAAGCAGACACAAGTATCAAGGTAATAGTATTGAAATGCATGTTAGCGTGGGGACGTTGTTTCGTTTTAGCTTCTCGGAGGATTGAGTATTGAATGGAAGTAGTGATTGATCATATAATTGTGGGTAGAGCAATACCTGGGGTAATTTGAGTGCTTTTATACTTCATACCACTGCCTTGATAATGATATACGGGGCGCGGCCGAACAAAATCCTGTTCAATTTCTATCTGACCCCCGGCACAATCTGGACCCCGACGCCAACTGACCAATGCGCTTTATTCATTTCACGACATTTCGAAGCAGAAAACAAAAGTCTCAAACGGATACTGGCGAGATGCTATTTTTGTTACTTGGCCCCAAGTAGGAACTAGATCCTAGCACGAAAGAAGCTGTGGGCAGAATCCACGACCCTTGTTGATTGATCAACATTTCAATGTAAATGCGGCGGGTGGTAGGTTATTCTTAGACCCTTGATAGAACTATGATGTCACGGGACATAGTTACAATATTTATGCACCTATTGACGTTTAATCCCAATGCTGAGGTCGGGGCCGCCCCTCTGGGTGCTTTAACGAGATGTTCCAGTTGTTGGCAAATAGGATTGCACCCGTTCAAGTTTTATCCTAATGTAAAGGTTGGGGTTGCCCCCGGGGCCGCCCCTCTATGTGCTGCAACGGGAGAACCACTTTTTGGCGAGTGGAATTACCTAGGAGGCTAACTCCTCGCAGATCGAAATCCTGCCATGAGCCCTGGCGGCGCCACCAACACCACGGAATATCTAGATTTACATTACCAGGGCGATCATTTCCAAGTTTAGCAGAGATATAATCATAGCTGATCGCCCCGGTCGAAGAAACTACCTAGCATCAAAATGCAGTAGTGAGTCAAATCGAAAGTGTAATCTTACTTTCAACTTTGTACAGCCTAGTGATTACTTGCCTACAAGGGATTGCTGATTGCTTTCGTTGCGTTCGTAAAGACCAGGTACAAATTAATCACAATAAGTGCTCGGATAGTGTATTGAACTGACTAGTCATGTGTCAATCTTATAAGTTGGTACGTAGAACAAAATTCATAGCCCTGTTATTGAGCACGTATAGGGAAGAAGTTTCCCAATATATGATTTGAGACGGTATGAATGTATAAAAAATATTGAGCGGCCAAAAAATTCGACTTACGCTACCCAATTCCTTACTAGATTACAGCGAGTGTTTACTTCGCTTACGTTTCTTTCATTCAGCAGAAATCACCATGATGGAATCCATATAGCTACTTTCTTCATATACAATCACCTAGAATGGCCACCATCAAACTTCAAGTGGAAAAAGACAGATTCGCTATTCTTTGTAGTACAAAAATGTACAAGCATTATAGTTCGTCCTCCTGCTCACTATCCATACCAGCCACATACTTGTTTGCTTTGAACACATCAAACACACCTGTCTTGTTCGTAAATTTCTCCGGATGCCCGAAATAGGTCGGATAGGCAGTCTCGATTGGGGCGAAAAAAAGATCGGTATGGAGGTCATCCGATCCAACAGGCTCAATTCTAAAATCATACCAGGTGTCGCTCTTCGGTGGCAGGGGTCCCCATCCCTTAAATTCCAACTGGGCATTTTCACTTGTTGAACAGTAGTAGCTCAGGAGCAGAGTCCCGTCTCGAGCGCTTCGTTCATCTGCGATTGCTATGATATTCTTCGAAATGAAATTAACGTCATTCCAATTCGATTTTGCCCAACTCTGGCATTCCTCTTTAGAGGCACCGATGAATTCCGACCCGAAAGGCTCGCCATCTCGCAACTGAGATTTAAACCCCGTGCTTCTATCTGGGCAGACTTTCGATTCAACAAGATAGTAGATAGGGGGGCAGCTATCCTCTGGACTGATTTCACGCATAGCCCGAGGGATAAACTGATTATGAAAAATCAGTATTGTTTTGCGAATAACGTGAAGCATTAACTTTGTTAAATGCCCAACAATACCCCTAATAGATGAACAATTGACTTACAGGCTTTGCCTCCTCAGCAATACAGAACAGCAATGTGGATGTCATAGTAAGTAATCTGATGTGTGTCTCTAGGTGTACTTCTCAGATTGTTGTGGAAAGACGAAATCTCTGGTGATAAGAGCCTGGGTTTAGTTAAGGTCAACCGCAATGACGTCATCTCGTCCAATACCCCAACTTACGCGTCAACATCCTGTACCTAGCGCCAGCCACCACCAACACAAGTCTGAATAGCCCAAATCCGCCCCATAAAACAAACCAGGCTCATCTCTATGCCCAGGGACTCATCCTCTGGGAATTTCAAATCCCTCGCGATTTCTCAACGCTCGATACCGGGGGTCAATGCCTCGTTAACATACCAGGGTCTTTCTAGCCCCAAAGGATTTTCTGGATATCTCCATTCCGCCCGCCCCCCTCCACCAGGAGCCATCTCATTGGGTCAAAGCTCGAAGTGGCCCCAGAACCTGCGGCAGCCCTAGTAAACTCATATTTGCTGGTAGCCCAAGCTCACTATGTATGCTAAGTTTCAAGGGTTATCAAAATAAAACCTTCTGTGATTGTGCAATATAGCCCCCAAGAAACAGAAATAGACCATGATATTCGATTTTTATTTCGGGTAGAAGTTGTCTAAGCCCGAGCATAGACAGGGAGGTACTATTTAAATGATAGTTAAGAAGACTCGAAGATGAAAAGAAATAACAAAGCATTATCAAATTCATATCGACAATTGTATACTGAAGACATTCGAAAAGCAATCCTAAAGTCATCATACAGCTAAACGGTCTCTTTTATAGACTTGGCTTTTTTCTGCTGTCGTTATTCTTTTCTGTCGCTTTTACGGCACCCCTCAAGCAACCAATACAAGGAGAGCTGGTTACACGCGCTGGTAACAGCGATAGCTCAGCGAAAAGTAACGCAAAGGAAATAACCTTAGACGTTGCTAGGTGGAAAGATACCGCTAAGGAGGATTGCTATGCTATGCTCTGTCTGGAAGGCCAAGAGAGAACATAGTCAGTGTATATCTGATTCTGTAATCAAGGGTTCTACTTTTCTGACTAAGAGACCGATAGGCGAAAAATAGATACACCGGATCTGAGAAAGACCCATTACACGAATTCGGGTGCAGCCTCTGGACCTTTCAAGAAGCAAAATCTTACCAAGTTTAGTACGGCGCAGATAGATTCCGCACCCGGAGCCTTCAGGGAAACTAACAGCGCAGAGGAGTTTCCCATAGAGAGCATAGCCCAAGGGGGGAGTGGTGCAACATTATTCCCAACTACCACACGTCAGCAGCGTGGTAGGTCGTGACTATATCTCGTTTAAATGGCCCATAGGATCTAACACATAAATAGTTCAGGGCGCCAGATTCAAGAACGCTTTAAGAGAAGCTGGTGTTGCTGATAGACAGTGGTTCAGATTTACTTTCACGGGAGATATAGGGAAGTTCTGCAAGGCACTGCAACAAGACCCTCCTGACACGAGTGTATACAGAGACCCTACAGATAACCTGTTTGGCAAAATGGATGTCGATATTTCCAAGTACGCCTGGGTTGCGGTAAAAGACAATGGGCAACGGTCGTTCCACCACCCTAAGAGTTCAAAACGGTCCACATTGATGGAGATGCGTTTATTCGAAGCAGAAGAAAACAGCCGTCTCCAGACGAATCCTAAGGAAGCTAATGGCATCGAGGTTGAAGACAGCGAGGCTGTTGCCCTTGATGCTCGTCCTTCCAGCATCAAGGGTGAAGACTCTATTCCACTTGAAGAGCGGGATGCGAACTTTGGCGAGGTTGATGACATGAAGTTTACGGAAGAAGACTTGGACATCAACAAGCCTTGAAGCGACCGAGCAGCGCACATAAGTATCTGTCAACACAGCATGTGTATAAGCGATGCGCATGCGCTAATCGAGCGAGCCATAGGGATCAATATCCTATAGCCCGCTACACAATACGATGAAAAGATAACAACTATCACATCAGATGGAAAAAGCTACGAGTTCCGTAACACTCTCGCATGCCCCATTTTATTTCGGATTTTTATTAGTCTTTTCCTGTGACATTCTGCCATGTACCCAACGTTATAAATACTGCCTATCCAACGGGGGTAAATCGGACCAGGTCGACGCCATTTGTTTTGTTAAGCCTCACTTTTCCGGTTTTAGTTTATTCATTTTAGCTTTTTATACGGCGTATTCCATTCCTTTTAACCTTCCTAGTAAGTTACTGACCCTAATGAGGCTCATTACAGTTTAGGGTTAATTTTTTAATATGGGTTAGGGTTTCCGGGAGGGGGGAGATTACAGTTAGTTGCAGGGTGCCATTACAGTTAGGCTCCTGTTGTTTTAGAAACTTCAAAGTTTCGCCGATTGTACGTAAACACTTATTCCAACGTATATAAGCCATCCGATGTTTTAGTAAGGTAGTTGCAGGGGTTAGAAGTCAGTGAATTCGGAATTCGAGCGCAAGTGGCGGGAGTTGTTACACACACAGCAGCTTTTACTAGCCGCACAGCAATTATGTAATATCCCGCATCACATAATCAATTTCGCCAAGAATCCTTACCATACATTACCGCAGCAACTGCATTACTTACCACTATAGCAACTACATTCTATCAACTACTACTATAAGAGCTTCTATTTCTTCACTTATTCTTCACTGATTCTTCATCTCATATTATTTACACAGCCTATTATACCCTGCAGGAACGGATCGTATGGCCAATTTCTCCACAATTTGAGCACTTTGACGGCCCTTTCTTTTTGATAACCCTTTCGTCTGTTTTGTTGATTTGATATGATGTATCTTGGGTTGATTTCCTTAGCGGCGGCAGTGGTAATAGAGGATTAAGTATTGGCAGATACTCCGATAGCTCATTACCAAGGCCAAGCCTCCAAAATTGATGGATATCGCTTAGTGGAATTGGCTGCTGTGTTGATAATAAGCTAGCAATTCGGTGGGCACATGGAAGGCCCATTGTCCTAGAGAATATATTAGTACAATTAGATAAAGGGGCTTCAGGAGTAGCTCTCTTAGCTATAGAAGCTTGCTTATAGATCTGGCGAAGCGAGTATTGTGATGTTCTCTTTATAATATTCGAATAGAGAAAGTGTAAGCAAAAGTTTAGCGTTTTAATCCGATTTTCTGCAAGATCAGACGAAAGGGTATAGTGCTAAGCTTCTAATGCGATATTAATTCGTTCAAAAACAAAGAGGATATCACCTGTTGATAACCCTATATGCTTTTTCAAAATAGCATAAGAGCCTTCTACTCGTGAGGTTGCCCAATTACCAAGATGAAGATATTGGCCTATCCAAGCCCTAATAAACATTTCTTTATAGGTTAGCCAAGTTTGTTTCACGTATCGAAGAGCAGCAGGAGTAAGACTAAATCTAGTCTCAAACTTAGCTAGTTGATCTTGATATTCAATAGTAGTAGATGAATTAATAAGGCTTTTCCACGATTGTATAAAAGCTTCAAATTCCTCATTCGAGGAGAAATATAGCTTCGTCTTTGCAAGCACATTCTTATTAATATACCAGATGCATAGTAAATGTGGGCTTTTTGGATAGATCGATTTAATTGCACCTAATAAAGCAAGATCTCTATCAGTGCAAAGAACAGGGGGAAAGGGTAAAGGATTAAGCCATAAAAAGAAGGTCTGTAGAGTCCACTTATAGCTTTCTTCCTGCTCATTTTGCATAAAGCAGAAAGCAATACTATAGGATAAATTCGATGGTGTAAGGCCGATAATATATAAAAGCGGCATCTTATATCGATTCGTCTTATAAGTGCAATCTAATAGAAAGACCCTATTATATTGATTAGCATATTTTATTGATTCAGGGTAAGCAAACATAAAGAAAAGGATATAGCCTTCATTATCCTGCTTAAATGCATATCTCCAATTATTATTTTGAAGGGTTTCCCTTAGAAATTCAAGCGGTGTAGAATTACCAAGTTTCTTTCGCCTTGATGCTATTCGAATATTATAGATATCTCTTGGCTTAATCAAGATTTTAGGATCTTTTCGCATTATACTTAGTATATGCTGTGGCTTTGATCCGATATCAGTAAGATCCTGAATAGTTTGGTTTTGATCTTCGGTAAACTGCTGACGTCGTGCTATAGGGTGACCAATCATATTATCATCAGCCTTATGGTTATGAATAGGATTTCTAACCTGGATTTCCCACTGATCGCTTATAAGCTTCTTCGCATAGAGACGAAAAGGGCAGCCGATTCGTTTTGTACTAGTTTTCCGGCGCTTCGCCCCATCTGGAGCATTGACCTAATCGTGATAGTAACCGCCTCTATCACATCCAAGAGTGATATTTCTATCTCTACTTGATGAGACAGTAGTTATCGCATATCCATGAGCAAGAGCATGCTGTTGGATAGAAGCAAGGAGCTTCTCTTTACTCTCAAAGACTTGCTCAGCTGGTGGGTTCATGATTGAATGAAGAATCAGATGAAGAATCAGATGAAGAATCAGATGAAGAATCAGATGAAGAATCAGTGAAGAATAAGTGAAGAAATAGAAGCTCTTATAGTAGTAGTTGATAGAATGTAGTTGCTATAGTGGTAAGTAATGCAGTTGCTGCGGTAATGTATGGTAAGGATTCTTGGCGAAATTGATTATGTGATGCGGGATATTACATAATTGCTGTGCGGCTAGTAAAAGCTGCTGTGTGTGTAACAACTCCCAAGAGACTGGTTCTGCTTAACTAATGGAGCGGTCACTCTAAACAGGATTAGCGTATTCCAGATTTATCTTTTAGTAATCAACTACTAAAGAGGTTCAAGGTCAACTGATTTGGAAAGCTACGCAACAGAACTCAAATGGGCATACATCATCTATGACTATGCTACCGCGCAAATTCGTTAACAAATTTGCCAAATACACAAAGTTGAACTGATACCGTCTTCTGTCTATTTCTGTGTTTCTCTATATTAGCCTCCTAACTTCAAGGCGCTGCGGGCTTCTAGTGGATCCCCTGGTCTAAGAAGTTCCGCAACACTTGATCCTCAAGCCAATGATGTCGGAATTCTGTCATCGGACATACTTTGGCATCAATGTGGGGGCTAATTATAACTGGCTAATCCATTATTTCTCTGATAGCCGTGAAAAGAGATGAAATCTTAGAAACCGAACAATGACGAAGCAAGTTTTAGACAGCAACTCTTCGTTTGGACCTTTGTAGGGCAGTGCGGTCCCATAAGTCGTGCATTCTTCTTGATCATTTAAACACGACGCATGCCAAGCCCCAGAAATATTATAATTGAAAAGTGTTTTAAGACTAGCTGCCCCTTTGTGGTCTATTGTTTAATACTACATCACTAGACCAGAAGACAAAAGAATCAACTTTGTGATTGAGATGGGATCCGATCACTCTTCGAGCAAGCCGAGACTCGTCATTGTATCTAACCGACTCCCGCTCTCTGTCGAACAGAAGAATGACATTTTCGAAGTCACCCAATCGAGTGGCGGACTGGTGAGTGCCTTAAGAGGTCTCAAAGCCGCCGATTATGTGTGGCTAGGGTGGCCTGGAGTGGCGGTAAATGAAGGCGACATGGAAATCGTCGACACTGCATTAGCCAAGGAAAATGCCGCAGCTATATACCTCGACGATGGCCTGGCTAAGGATCACTATAATGGATTTTCCAGTAAGTGGGCCTCTATTGCATAGATTGCAGTAATGCTAATTGAATGACACCTAGACGCTATTTTGTGGCCTATTCTACACTATCAATCAGGGGTAGTGATGAACCCAGACGCATGGGAAGCGTATAGGCGAGTGAATGAACTGTTCGCGGACAGAGTCATTCAGGAAGCCAGAGATGGTGATCTAATTTGGGTACATGACTATCACCTGTTTCTCCTTCCACAAATGCTGCGAGACCGCTTGCATGTACAGAAGAAACGCTGTCTGATAGGGTTTTCACTTCACACTCCGTTTCCCGTGGACGATTTCTGGCGAGGACTCCCGGTTCAGGAGGATTTGCTCCGAGGTATCCTTGGTAGCGATGTCATCGGTTTCCACACTGATGAGTACAGAAAAAACTTTGTCACCGCCTGTGATATTCTCCTGTAAGCCGCGAAATCCAGGAAGTACAAAAAGCTGTCACTGACTGTATAATTATAGTGATTCTGTCCAACTGAAAGACGACCAGATTCAGATTAATGACCGCATCGTTAAGACTGGTAAATACGTTGTGGGAATCGACTACGAGAGATTCGCGACTGCAATCAGCGATGACAAAGTAAAGTCCAGGATCAAGGAACTCGAGTCTTTATATAAAGGTAAAACAGTTATTATTGGTGTCGACCGTATGGACTATACGAAAGGATTACCGGAAAAGATGGAGGGATTTCGAGTTTTCCTAGACGAGCATCCGGAGCTAAGTGACAAAGTGATCTTGATTCAAATTGCCGTCCCGAGTCGTGAAGACGTCAAAAAATATCAAGACCTTGAGGGTGAGGTGAGCAAGCGCGTGGGTCAGATCATTGGAAAGCATGGTGAGTTACTCAGGGAAGTTATTTGTAAGCGAATAATTTAACAAGCTCGACAGCCTCTCCTCACTCCACGCCGCTGCTCTATATCCACCGTTCCGTTTCATTTGAAGATCTTACAGCCTTATACTCAATCTCCGACGTATGCCTTCTTACTTCTCGCCGGGATGGCATGAACCTCGTGGCTTCAGAGTTTGTAGCGTGCCAAAAAGTAAGACATGGTGTACTGGTACTCTCTGAATTCACCGGCGCTGCAAGTTTCTTGAACACTGGGAGTATCTTATGTAACCCTTCTAGCGCAGAAGGTGTCTCCGCGGCGCTTTACAGAGCTGTCACTATGGGCCAAGAAGAGAGGCGGAAGAACTACGAAGAGTTACGTGATTTTGTCACCACCCATACAAGGTTAGACATTTTTCTGTGTTGAGATGAGCAGAGAGCTAACGCTTGACAGTGAGAAATGGTCGGAAGCTTTTCTGGATGAGCTTCTACAGCTGCGGTAGTATGAGATTGACCGATGTTTGCACTTGGGCCGAGTGGACTCGGATTTTGGGCCCTTAACGCAGCAGGCGGTATCAGTTAATGTTATTATAGGCTTATGTAGCTCAATTATTATCTAAAACTGCACGGAATGGAATCTGCAGGAAAGACAGTCTATGAATCCTTCACAATCTAACAATGCTTGCTGGGCCGCAATTCTTTCGTAAAATACAACTGGATGAGAAAACTGTATATCCATTGGTCAACAGGTGTTGGGGTAAGTATAGTAGCCTCTTAAGCGGGCCCAGCCTCACGGGCTAATTGACGTTCAATATTTTACGTCGGGGCTCAACTCAGTTGGACCTTCTACAAATTATAAAGACCAGGAATATTAGCCATTAACCCGATCGGGCAACCGGCCTGTATAGTGGCAACAGCTAATCGATAATTAAGCTCTCGTCATCTTTACAGGCGCGACAACATATGGTAATGTGCAGGGCATATGTTTAATCTTGGCAGCTGTTGAATGCGAAGCGATGTCATTTCCCAACGATACGAGCGGACTATGCTTGGCTTGCAGGCAGGAGTTTTGAACTGCAAAACACAAGACCTGATGTCATCCACTGTCATCACCCGAATTCGAGCAGAACCATGCCAAGGCAAGAGACCTGGGCCAAAGTTGACCAGACAAGCGAACTCTCAAAAAGAGCAGCCTAGAACAAGCCCAAAACAGGATTTTAGATGACGTATAGCGTCCACTGATGAGCTAAATAATCTGCCTGAGCCGGTGCTGTTGCACTGTCTTTTGGTCATTAGTTTCTAATTCTGTTCTACTTTCTTGATACTGAGGTTCACCTATGTCTCGCAATATCTGTATTACTGCAGTAGACGGCCACACCGGTTTCGCTATTACCGAGCTCCTACTGAAAAACAATGACTTCAAGAAAGAAATTGGCTCAATCATAGGCTTAGCACTGCACCCTCATTCTGAGTTTGCCAAAGAGCTCGCTGGGCTCGGGGCTAAGATCGTTCCACACAAGCCCGGACGAGTGAAAGACATGACCAAAACCCTGCAAGACTCTGATGCAGACACCTTATGCCTTATCCCTCCGGCACACGAAAACAAACTTGACTTGACGACGGAGCTGATCGAGGCTGCGAAGAAGGCAAATGTACCAAATGTTTGCTTTATCAGCTCCGCGGGCTGTGACCTTGCTGAACGGAATCGTCAGCCCAGACTGAGAGAGTTTATTGACCTAGAGACTCTCGTTCTATCTTGCAAGGGAGATTCGATGACGACTACAGGCCATTCGCCAGTTGTCATTCGGTAAGAGTACCCCTACTTCATCAGTACGGACTCCTGGAATTGACTCGATCGCATAGAGCTGGATTCTATGCCGAAAATCTTCTTCTGTATTCTCAACAGGCACAGGCCGAGGGGGTCCTTCCACTGCCAGTTGGGAAGGATCATAAGTTTGCACCGATTGCCCTTGGAGTAAGTTAGCTCACATGAGTTAATCTGGATTATATTTGGCCTAATGCTATTTAGGATATCTCTCAAGTTGTCGCTCACGTTTTGACTGGCAAGGGGAAGCACGGCTTCAGTGATAAACACCGCGGTCAACTGATTGTCCTGACAGGTACAGGCCATTTATTTCCCTAAAAATACCGAGCACCATTGCTTACGGAAATAGGGCCAATGCTCGCAACTGGCGATGAGCTCGCTGCGGCCGCGAGTCAGGCGCTAGGGCAAGAGATGAAATTTGAAGACATATCCGAGTGAGTATGCAGCCTAGTAGCGCAGCTTTATCATTACTAAGAATCTTTTGTAGGGCAGAAGCCAAGAGGGTTCTACGCTCTCAATCGACTAGTGATTCCTCCGAGCTGCAGTATTTACTTGAGTATTACTCGCTGGTTCGGGAGGGCAAAACGAATTACATTTCGACAACTGCCTTCCACGACATCACTGGTGCCCATCCTCAAGAACCTAATGAGTTCTTCAAGACTTATGCCCAGGAATTTAAAATAAGAACTGGTAGCAAGCGTCGTAAGGCCAACGGAAAGTAGATGTGGTGACTTTGCGATCCCTTTGTGAGAGACAATCTTCGAGGGATAGACAATTTGGGAGGTAAGGGCACTCCTTCCGTCCACTATGATTACAGGTTACGGGAAATTGATTGGATAGCTTTTTTGAAACTTGTGACTATACTCGGCCAATTCAAAAATAAATGGAGGGAACTTCTGCATCCGTTCCTCTGAGAGCCGGTAAGTAAGATTGTCAACATTTCAATGTATTAGTTAGTCACACAATGTATTAGTTAGTCACATCGCTTTATCACTTGAGAATCAAAATAGCCCATGGCTTTTACACTCCATAATCTCTTCAAGACGAGCACCGACGCTCTGAGGACAACTAAATGTAAAAACAGTCACCAGTATTGATATGTGTACTTTGAAGCAGTTCATAGTTTTCTTTAGATCTGAAGATTAGTGAGCTCTTAGGTTGAGGGTGGTGAAAAGAGAGGATGGTGAACAAAGACTGTTCCGGGAAGTGGGGCTCAATCCCCACACCGTTGAGTCTGTCGGTCATACGACAGTGAAGGGAAGCGCCATCCTCGTTTCTTGAAGGAAGAAATAGAATAGCAGACACAATTTCGTTACGGCAGGTTTCTAACTGAGTGTGACTAGCCCAATTTATAAGCTTCGGTAAAGGTCTTAACCATTAGGGCCAGAACTAACGATATTACAGTGTACTGGTCAATACGGCATCAAGTAATCCTGTAGCTAGTGGCGACTCACGTTGGAAGAGCTCCGGAACTGCTTCAGGAGTATACTAGAAACTGCAGAATCACTCCAGGATCGCTCCGGTTGCTCTAGGAATACTTCTAGACCAATCCAAAATTAGTTATAGAGCCTTTAGGATTAATATACTATATCAGTTAATAATGCTGCGTTAGGCTAATAAATTGAGCATTATCCCTATGTTACGCGGTGCCGACTGGTCACTGTGAGTTAGAAGATCCACGGGTTATACTTGCCTGCTTCCAACTGGGAATTCCAAGAGTATCTCGCAACCGTACCGTTGCTATGCAAAGCCTTACGCCGGGTTCGGGCCCTGTTGAGTATCTTGCAGAATCGTGCCAGAAGTGCGTACCAAGTAAGTCAATCACTGAGTGTTTTGCCACTGAGTGTTTTGCCACTGAGTGTTTTGCCACTGAGTGTTTTACCACTGAGTGTTTTCAAACTTCCGTTCAGAAATTAAACGTTAAAAAAATCTAGTTGGTTCATTTTCTGAGGAGTTATGATTACCCTCGTAGGAGATTCCGGGTCTCGGTATGTACAATAACCGACTAGGTCATTCTGCCCAGTTAACAGCACTCATTTCAACGAACTCTCTCAAAACGACATATACCAATATGAAAAATATGAATTCGGAGGTGGGTACGATCAAAATTTAATCCGCCTCCAGGACACGAAGGTGGTTTAACTTTTTCGCGGTCCCGGGGTTCCTGTTGACTCGAAAGGCTAATAGATACATAGTCGCTACTGAAGGTAGCTTGGAAATTTTCAAATGCCTCCCATTATAGGAGAGTACGCCTGATACGAACGCCGAAGACTTGCAGAGTGACACTCTGGTGGTCACTCCCATTTAGCTCGGACCCACTATTTGGATGGGCAAATCGGAGATACGCAATCGATATATATTTCCAGCCGGGTCGCTAACCAATCCGCGGACGTGTAGTTGACCGGATACACAAATGTTAAATGTTCGTAAGGTGTAAAACGGTGGGACCGGCTTCTTACATATTGCTTGGAGATGAAGCAGGTGATCATTCGACAGGGTGATGGTATGTAAGGAAAGAAGTCGAACTCTGCCGTAACACTGCCTTGTCGTTATCTCGTTTTGTCGGCCGAGTGTTCTATATCCGCTCGTAAATCTCGCCTCGATAACTAAATACCAAAGCTTGAGAGATTGTACATGGGTTGGAAGTTGAACATGGATTGATCCATGCAAAGGCTCCCCCGCCACTAGAGTTGTAGGAAACCTGAATTTCACTATTCTCGAGTCCAAAGGATACGATTCAGTTGCGTTGTCAGGCATCAAACAGCCAGGATGAAAGAAACCAGAGAGCATATACCGGTGTTGACGCCACACAATGTGTTCAACTCTAGTGTCCAGTGACGGTTGGTACTTCAACCTTTTTGAAAAACGGACAATCTTCCCTGTTGAAAGAGTCAAATAAGCATTGAGAATGTAGCGGATTCGAGAACAATGGCAATCCCACGTGCGTGGTAAAGGATGGCCATATTCGTGTTCAAATTGGTCGTTGGGATTCCACGGATGATGTGGTGTTGTTGGCGTTGTGTGTGATGGAAACTTGAATTCAAAAGGAAAGTTCTTCTTTTCCATCGCAGCCCCACGGTAAAGAATGATGTTGAGTTCAAGTATTCCAGTCCTCGACTCGCTGTTATCGCAGTCTGTGAACCAGTCCGCATCGGCGTCGCCGTACAAGTTGATATTAACATCCGTTACAGATTTTGTGCCCCAAGGAGGATCATAATGGACGACTCCAGTAACCTGATCGCCACTGGTGTAGAACTTCTTGTTGGAATTCGAATCGAGATGGACTCCATTTCGCAAGAAAGTCTTCTCGGGAGCGAATTGCATAGTTATACTCGTTAAAAGAACGGCTCGTGGGCACGCGATACTTCGGAGATGATAGGAAGCCGATCAACTTAAGTAAATTTCTGTCCTACATACTCTATAAACAGAAATTCGGATGATGCACCGTTTCTTCACGCATGTGACCTTGATTGTCATAATACGAGCACATGGCGGGCATGGCTATTGGGATTGGCCACCAGGGTTCGTATTCGCCATACTGTGGGGCTAATGTAGTGCCGGCTGAAGCCTGGACGGGGTCTGGTAAAGTTCGATGACCACTCGACCAGCGACAGTAGAATAGCATGTTATTCCAGTCCTAAGAAATCCTATTCGAAAACAACAGTCCTAAGGCGTCTCATCGTTGATTCTGATTCATTACTAAGTCCGTGAATGCGATACCTCGTCCTCTGACATGAGAGCAGAGTTTCATCAATATTGGGGCTATGCATTAGTAGCCATGATCTTGCTGCTTTCTAAATCGAGTATTGCTTCACACAAAACCAGTACCGAGCATTTTCAATCAAAATAGTATTTTCTGATCGGGCAGAGGGCAAAGAAGTGGTAAGGGATGCGCCGAGGTTATAGCCGTGATCTACGGCAGCAAATAGCTACTCCACGGCACAGCTTCCCCCCTGTCCACTAACAAACTGTACAAACTCGTCGGACCTGAGACGGGCGGAGATGCCGAGCAGACCAATTCAGGAGGGGAATGATGGTCATTTATCACTCTCCCCGTCTGCAAACCTACCTTTAAACAAGGCCTCCTCTGAATGCGACGTAGCCTGAAAGGAATCGATAGAAATCACTGCATTTCTGTTTCAGCTGCCGTGCCTTGAGGCGCCAACAGGAGAAACGGATAACTGCTTTCTAAGACGAATCGCAAATTTGGACCTTTGCTTGCCAGGTTTTCCCCTGAATCAAACTCACCATTGATTTGTCTGACTAGAGATATCTTAAGTATACTTTGACGGATGGTTCCCCGCCCAGAAATCCCCTAAGGGCTGTCTGCTCATCGTGACTGTCCCTATGCTCGAGTATCATCTTCCGATATTTGAGACCAGCTTTTTCACTCATTGGATCAGAGTGAAAATTCGACCACCACATGTTAGCGGCCAATATACGGGTGCTAGATTCAAAAGAAAGTTAGAAAAAATCAAAAGATAACAGAGGTATCACACCCAAATATGGAGGAACTTCCTACAAGTAGGAATAGTAGTTCGCTTCTTGGCCCCAGATATAATGAGGTGTGGTCGCACAACCATGCCCCCATTGAGCATCATTATCTGGACCCTGCAGGAGTGTTGTTCTTTTCAAAAGGGAGTTATAGGTTGCACCGATGTCCATAGACTTGACGGCACCATGGGAAGCTGGACAGTGAATTTGCAAGTGAAAAGGCTGAACGCGACCTGTCTCATTGTCAAAATCCCCTTGTTTATCGATCTAGCTTCGACGAGTCTGTCTAAAAGGCTTCGAGGAATCTCCTTGGGTGGGCGAGTCGAATGGTTCACAAAGGTATCACACTCATGATCATCATCAGCATCCGGAGAGACATAGCTATAGTGGCAACTGAGTCGCTGAAGAAATTCCGGCACCCAACATCAATATTCAAGCAACTGGGTTGGGGTTTCACTAAAATCTGCAACTGTTCTGTGCCCATGAAAGGTCACGTACTTGGACCTTCCTAAGAGATCATGAAAAGCTAATACGTGGATTGTGAGCGGACGTCAGAGGGGATATGGACACGTCACTCACCGTGGCCTAGCTCATGAAAGAGTGTGATAACCTCGTGATGCTTTAGAAGAGCTGGCTCGTCAGATAGGTGGTGTACCACGTTCCGCACCAAAGCTGTACAGACCAAAGGCTGATCTATACCCACAGGAACCGAGTAGGACTATTGAAAGCGGGTGGGTCCCCACATACAGGGAATATGTTAAGATTGGCCGCATGGTTGAATTTCCCATCACGAGGATTTATATCTAAATAGAGAAAGCCAAGAAAGGTAGATGTATCTCTGTCATGTACACTGAAGATCTTGACCTCTGGGTGCCAGATGTAGTCACCTCGAATGCACTTCAAACTTTCAACCTTTAAACCGAGGATTGTTTCAAAGATACTGAGCATGTTCTGAATTGTCACTTTGGCAGGGAAATACTCCGCAATCAGATCATGATCGACCTGGTAATTGTCGCGCAACATCTTGTTGTGATGATAGTCAAAATCCCAAAGATAGAAGAGCCTCCCCGATGGATCTTTAGTGCGCTGCAATGCCTCCAGCTCTGTCTGTGCAATAGGGAGCAAATGAAGAGAAACTTCGTCTAGCATGGTCTTGAGCTCCTGTGGAGATTTCAGCAATTTAGACCGGGCCTGTTGATGTGCATATGACTCGAAACCAAGCAACCGAGCCCTTTCATCTCGAAGAATGATAATCTCTTCAAAGACCGTGACATTTTCAGCAAATATCCTTTGGCTTTGAAGAAAAGCCTCTTTCCGGGTCTCAGATCGAACGTAGCTGGGGAGGACCGCATCATAGGTCTTTTTCAGCGGTACGCCCCTCTGGCCATTTGAGGAACGCAAGGGAAGTGCTTGAATTATTTCGGCACCGAGTCCCTCTAAATCCTCTTCTTCCTTCCACGTAAACCCAGGGCCCAAGCTGAGATTTTCCGTGAAGGCAACTCGAAGTTCAATGAGTCGCTTAGAAATCTCATAAGACCGTTTCTTTCTCTTCCCCTTTAGCCCAAGACCATTATCGATACAGGTTGAATAAAGCTTGTGAGAAACTTTCGGTCTTCGATTTCCATTTGGCTGGCATCACAGTTCTTATGTACCGCATCTACTAATGCAAACAAGTTTTCGTCCTGAAAATCTCTAAATATGCCGTGTCCACCATGCTCACAGCGGCCGAGGATGCTTGGAGTAGCTCCAATGAGGGCGAAACGCCTGAAAGAATGCTAGAAATTGCACTTTGCCCTTGATGTCGTTATCGATCTTGGCCATTGGCAAGATGACATTTTCAAATGTGGCATCTCGTGGTGAGAGCTTGTCGAGTAGTTGCTTTGTCCCTGTTCGGACCGTTTTGATCAAATCCACCGCCATATGGGTTAGCTGCGATGGATTGACATAGAAAGAAGGCAGCTCTGGTCTTGACGTCTTCATTTTTGACCCGACGGAAAGTCACAGAAAGATGACGCATGAAGAAGGCGTGAAACCTTGGGAAAGATCAGGAAATGAGTGAGAGGGCAGCGCATAGAACTTCACAGGATTATGCCACACGATGCCACTACTTTCAGGCATTATTCAAAGGCCACAAGGAGAGAGCTAAGAGGGAGGATCAAGGATGACTGCCCCTCCTCCGGCAGGGCGTCGGTCCCTGGAAACACCGAAAGAGCCCCGCCAGATTGTGTCCCTGTACAACTGTGTAATCTATTACATGTAACGCCACCGTCAAAAATACGTCCTGACAATACCATTCCATAGCAAACACAAGGGCTCTTATCTTGCCAAGGACCCCATGACCCCAGATTCCCTGATGGTCTTTTAGGACGGCCCCAATTGACTATCTCATATGACTACTCCTCCGTACACTTGATGCAATAGCCGCAGTAACCTCCTGCGGCTTATAAGCGGGATTAAAGGTCGGTCAATTTCGCTGAAGGGTATTGGCTAACCCGGAACTCGCCCCTCGATCATACATGCTAGGTGTTGGCTAGAGCATCGCGCAGAGACCTGATGTGCCATGGGACGGAGTAATACCCCGTGGACAGTGGCCTAAACACGCCGCATGCACTCGGTACTTCCTGATAATGTCATCCAGCGACCCTAATACCCTGCCTATCAATTTGTAATGACAGCGATAGACGATATAGCGACGTAGGATCCGAGATATATATAGTTCTTATAGGGGGTTGAGCGACATCACTAGCTCAACATAACCTCTGTAAGGAGTATTTAGCAACCCTTTCTATAGATAGAGCCAGGGAGATACTTACGCGGGAAGAAATGCAGAACACGAATAGAGATACAAATACCAGCGTTGACCCAAATACCCACTAACCAAACGAACCAATATAGTAGGTGTAGAGCAAGGTACGTATACTGCCGAATCATATTCTAACACGACCAATCCGTTTCTATTAGCCACTTACATCGAACAGGTTATAGTCCAAATACCAGACAGTGCAACTAATGAAACACTTCCACATTAGCTTCGGCGCCTCCGCTATATTGTGCGGGTGTCTGCTTCCAGTTTGCATCTACAGACCGATTGAGTAAGGATAGTTTGTTTAGCGGAACGTTGATATCGTGTTCTAAGTATCTTCAGCAGATTATCTCAGGCTTGAGGTGAACTTCAATACTTACGTCTCTAAAGACGATCCTATACGAGTTCTAGCTCTGGAGTTGGTGATCCCGGTAAATAGATTCTTGATGGAAGTTGTTCGCCCAGTCGATCTCGTAGTATTCTACAGCCTCTATCAATAGAGCTAAAATGCTAGTATTAGTATATATTTTATGGACATCGGAATATCTAAGCAAATTGTCTTGAGACCCATAGTAAGATAACAACTGCTTTGCGTATTTCCGGTTACCAGGTGCAAGAATAGTGAGTGATGCACCAAACAGCAAACACGCCCCTGCGAATAATACAATTGAAATAGCTATGAGGACTTGGGGTCGGCATAATGTTATTGGGGCAGCGGATCTTTGTACCCCGATGAGGGGCAAGTCCTATTGCTCTTCATACCCCCCTGGACATAGTTCTTCTTGAGATTGAGAAACTCTTATATAAGTCGAGGTAGCGACCATTTCGGCTTTTTTCTCCTCTTTTATCGCCAAATAGTGTTCACTGTCTAGCCAGTTTATATTTATCCCACATTCCACCTTTTCAGTCTCACATTATCAAAATGAGATTTTCGTCTGCTCTACTCCTTGTTCTTCCTGCATCTTTTGCGGTTGCAGTTCCTGTTAGCTCGGGGACTGAATCGGCAGCCGAGTGGTTTGATAGAGCCTATTCCGAGAAGCGTTCTCCCGAGGAGGACACTGCTGCTGAGTGGTTTGACAAGGCCTACGAGTCCAATTGAATCCCAGTGATGTTCGTTTCTTCTCAACCCCTTCTCACTGGAATTGATCGCTGATTTCAAGCACAAGGTGGTAATGGTCGGCCTTTCGGTATTGCGCGATATTGCCGAGCATCTTGTTGTGAGTTTCAGTTCATGGTAATAACCATTTGTGAGAGGGCAAAGGCCTTCTTCAAATATGGCCTCTCGTATGCGTTCCATGGAAACATATTTCTTTGATTTGAGATTTCTTGTTTTACTCTTCATGTCGCTCGTTAGATGCCTATTACTTAACAGTCAAATATAGACAAATTGGTGTCCATTAGTACTCTAACACCAAATTAGGCGTCAAGTCAATTATGGTGATCTCGATAGTAGCAATTTCTCAATACAACATCAGTACCTTGATATAAAAACGCAGAATGTATTCTTACAGTAGTCGGTTCCATCTGTACATAAGTTAGCAAAAGTCGCTATCCGGCCCAGGTAATGCTGCAGATTCATTATAGGCTGCGAGGTTTGCATCAATTGTCAGCAAGTAGAGATACAACCCACGTGTATCTATCTTGAAAGCACACTTTTGTCACCCTTCCATCTCACCTGACAACCCCAAATTTCCCACTTCTCACGCATGACACTCATTGAAATATTAAGTGTTACGATATCGGCGTGTGATTGTACAAAAATAATTTTAAGAGGGTTGAGGTCTGTTTGTAATACTAGAACCTAGCTATTATTATGATATGAATCTATTTCCCTATGCGAGGGACTCAAAAGTTTTGATACAGAAAGAACGTAGATCTAGGTGAAAAAATCCGTTCCGGGTTTCTTCACTCGAGGAACTTCCACTAATGACTCAAAGCGCATTGTCCTTCGGGCAAACCACTACACTCACAGTAGTCGTGATAGTTTTAACGCGAGCACTGGTCACCTGGTCCGGCACCGCAGTAACCACCGGCGAAATATCGGATCCATTTCCATTGCTGGACACTGGCAGAGTCGGGGTAGGAACATGGTCCAACGTCACAGGGTGGGAATAGTCTGAGCACCAACCAATAGTCTTAGGCACATTTCCGGGCTTCACATATTCGGAGGTAGAGGTGCTGGTGGTGCTGGATGAAGGAGAAGGATGGACATGGGAGGAATGATGGGAATGATGGAGATGACGGGAGCTGGGGCCAGTAGGGCTCACCGTGACATAAACGGTAGACACCGCAGCGTTAGGGCAGGTGGAAGTTGTCGGCAACGGAGCAGGATCGACACAGGCGCTGCCGTTGACAGGGCCAGAGACAGTGAACTTGTCACCCTGGGCGTAGATGATGTAGACATTTGTGCCATTGATGCCGCTGATTTGGTAGCCCCATTCGGGGTTGGTGTCGCAGGGAATTTGGACAGAGTAAGAAAGATCGGAGGTAGCGACATCCGTAGCGAGGGGAACATAAGATGGAGGCCAAGACACAAAGTTCCAAAGATAAAGACTGAGGTTGGCGGGATCGGTATCGACGCTGGTCCACTTGACGGTGATGGTGGACCCGGCTGCGTAGGTCGAGTTGGCCGCAGGACTGGTGATTTGGATGGCGGCGACCAGTGAACCGAGTGAAAGGATAAGGGGGATCACAGAACGAATCATCGTGACTCTCGTAATTCTATAATTGACTCCTTTCGCTAATAACCGAATTTTGGAGCAATGAAACCTTCAAGGAGCGATTGGTCACAATGCAAAGCAAATAATCGAAAAACAAAAGAAAAACGAATGACTAGGAGTTGAAATCGAAGCTTTGGCAATTGGAAGACAGAAATGGGGTCCACGAGGGTAGGTACTCGATTATGTACTTGCACTGGTTCTCCAGTCCCTTGGAAATGAACAAAGCGTAGGCTACAATAAGTGAACGAATGATCGAACATGGCCGGTCTCCGGAAATAGTCTCGGATTGGTCCCTGCCGTAAACTTCTTTAGGATAGTCTTTGATCCTGATGCTCCCAGTGATTGGTCGTGTTCGAGACAACCAGTCGGGCCCGTGCTCGGCTAATTCCTTGGCTGTCAGCCTCTCTCGAGTCTTACGAGTCGCTCCCACAATCAATTGGTCCATTCTGACATGCTTATCTCCAGTCCTGAAATTATGCCCAGGTACGGAGATATTGTTGCTTTTTAAAATGGAATATCTACTTACCTCCGTGTCTTCATATTAAGAATCACCTATTCCACGAGGATTTAATTCCTTGAGCTATCCTATAAAGACATTATAATACGAATGCTCACAGATATTTGAACAGTGTGACGAATCTGATTTTTTTTTTCTTCGACGCTAGTCGTGCTCCCAAGAGTCTCTAAATTGATGGGAAATGACTCATTAAAGCGTCATCTGACCACAGCCCGAAGCGAGACATTTGAGCCAGTTGAGTGGCGCTAAATGTATTGAGCAGGCTCAGAGTCGTCGGCAGCATATACATACATGATCTTGCGATGTCAAAAGATTTCGAGCTTTTGCTCCGTGATCCTTTGCTAATTTTGAGAAAGGAAAATAACGTGACTTTGGATCTCAAGGCCGAAAGCAAACTACAAGCTCTCTCAGACAATAGCATAATCGGCTCAGCTAGTGAGACGTTTGATAATCTTTCATTAAACGAGTACATACTCTGAACTCTCAGTTACTATCCAAAGGGGTAGACGGCAAGCCATTACTGGTCTTGGAAAAGAGCTAGAGACTTCACGCTACCGGAGAGTGGACCCATCAGGTTCATTAGAAATTGCGGGCCTCTTTCAATGACAGGTTCTAGATTTTCCCTGACTGCCGTATCCATGAAAGTGAGATATCTTAAGAGGACACATCTTCATACTAAAAGAATCCGTTCATTTCTAGCATGTGGAAGGAAACTCTTGTGGATCGAGGAGTTTTCATTGTACTGAGAGAAGGTTTACTTTCTTTTTCTATCATACTCTCAAGCTTAATTCGAAAGGAAGTGCATCGGAATTATCTGCCTGCGTGGACAGATCTCGGTGTTGTCAAATAGGAGTTGAATTTGTCTGTCTCTCTCTCTCTCTCTTTCTGGGATCTTCAACACTACTATAAAGTTGGATTATAGACGTGCTCGGTTCACCTTAACTAATGAGCCGCAGCAAAGTTGACAGCATTAACAACATCCACGGCATAGGTCAAATGGGAGGGACCAATAAGAATGCCGTTTTTACAAATATCATCAAGAGCGTGGCATGCAGTGAAAACTCTGGATGAAGGAACACTGTTCAGGGCTTGTCCTTTCACTGGTACCAATTAGCGTGTAATCTAAACAGGAGCAGGATGTGGACTTATCATACGCGGATCTCCAAAGAGAAGAACACTGGAAATCCAGCTGGCTGTAGCGGAATCAAGCTGTGCAATTGCTTTATGAACAATCTGACAACCCTGGGAGTAGCCCGATGCGATCAGCTTTGTGTGAGGGCATTGGGACTTTGCGGCCCTGATTTGGCGTGCCCTGTGTTGTGTGTTTGGAGTCAGTTGCCGTAACATTGAACTATCCAAATGCGCCTTTCTTCTGGGACCTACATCTCCGCGCTTCCATTTGAGTCTCCTCCTGCCAAGTAACCTTGAACTGAGGCTGAATAGTCATTCACACCTTGGATGGTAATTGCAGAAGATCCGAATTTGTCATCCAAGGCATCGAACAATGGAGGCCCGACCAAAACGCCGACCTAAAAAATTAGTTGTCAGTATGAAGACGCAAAAGATCCTCTGGCTGACATACATTGCCTGGTTCTGCTGTGCCACGAGCAAATATAACAGTCCATTCAGTGCAAGATCTTCCCAACTCATTGTATGTCTCTTGAGCGCCCGTTAAAGCTCCGAGAAGGTTGTCAAAATCGGTGATTATCCCGGTTGCATCGGTAACGGATGTATCTATAGCTGGTAGATAGCTAAGAAGAAGATTCAAAAAGCTATTCAACCCTGCACCTCGTTCCGAGATATGAACCTCATTAGGCTCTGCCAGCGGAGAAGCATAGGCATTGAAGCCGAGAAAGATCAGTGCGAGAGACTGGAGCTTGAAGAACATCGTTGCCTTTGAAGATAAGATATTTGTAGAAGTTTTCAGTCTGCCTCGAAGGACTTGTTCAGAAACACTACTCTTCTCATTGAGTACCGTAACCTATTTTATAGTCGAGTCGAGGAATAAGGAGAGTCTGCTACTTCACATGATATTTGCATATAGGTTGCTATTCACACCGAGGCCTTCAGTCAGCGCGAATTTCTGAGGAAAGTACTGGAGCCAATTGTGTTTCCGACAACACGCCACACTAGTGGAATCGAAGTTCTGCACAGCCGAATGTCACGAACCCCACTTCCCCGCGATCCCTAAAAGTCTATTATTGCATATGCAGTTGGCCAAATACGGGGAAGGTCGGGATTTACTCGGAGTTATGAGGCTGCCGTTATTTCTTTGCTCCGCTTCAATGTCTCAAGCTCGGGGAACAGTCATTGACTTGCTTGTCAGAAAAGCACGCATAGTTGATCTGCACCCGGTTATGTAGGGCTGATATCGCTCGAGCCCAGTACGGTAGAGTGCTATATCGCATCAATAACGATTCGGTACTCGGGGATTGCAAGAGAAAGGCGCCAACTTACCCAGCAGACGCTATCTTCGATGCGACATACGAGGCATCCCCTGCCCGTATGACGATATAAGTGCATAGTATCATCGGTGCTTACTCCTGAGCTACGTTCGAATAATCTTGAAACTGCGGGGATGCATATCCCAGGTGAGAATACTTGACTATGCCTTCGGCCTAATTTCCTAAAACGGAAATCTCTGTCCTGAGATAGTGGTGAAAAGTGGTTGTAGAGCAAAATTAAATCGCCCACCCGATTTGCGTTCCCGGATTCTCAATAGTCTCGAGAGCTTTCCATGCATGGATATTCCACGATTGACTTCATGGTTCTCCTTTCCAAGGTTTTTAGAGGTCATGTGTCCCACCGCATGGTTTCAAACTGGTAGTTCTACCCCGCGTTATTCGGGTGTTTTAGGTATGGGATATCGATAGCGACAAGTTTACAATGCGATTTGACCCACCGCGGCAGACAATTTCATGTGTTTCTCAGCGAAAGACTTCAAATGATAAATCTCTCTACATTTAGCACGTGTCACTCGGAGAAGGTCCGTTTAGACCAGCCAAAGTAGCCTGCGTGATGGTTTTTTGTTTATTGCCCTTGCAGGAAGTGGGTCATGATTCGATTGAGTGTAGTCACTGCTCAACATTGCCCCACGGCGGGGGAAAATCCTGCTCCGTCTGCCTAGTATCAACTATTATTATTAGTCTTGGCTCCGACTCGGGCCAAGTCTTTCTTTTCATCTTTGCTGCCTGCTGAAAAATGCACCGGAAGTCCACTCATATACCTTGCAGTTCAAGTCGCAGGGTCAATCTGAGGAGGCGGAACAGAACATCCTGCGAGTCAAGGAGAAAACACTAGATTGTCCCAGGTCTACCTGTGCATAGGATGTTCAGTTATTAAGAGATTATAAGATTCGTCCACTTAAGAATGGTAAGGTTTTAGGTTCTGAAAGGAAGATGTAAGCCCCATTCAGGAAATCCCAAGGCCAGGACAGCCATTTCCAAGAAATTCTCGAACCATTATGGGTGAGATATATTACTAAAGCCAAGAATCAGAAGAAACAGTCGGAGGAAGCGTATGGAGCGGCCCGAGAAACGGATGCGTATAATCGGGCAGGGCAATGGGTCTTTCAAATGCCCGACTTGGCGCCCGAGATTCAATATGTGGTACAAAAAGTGATGGCTGGTCACTACTGCCTCCCACGTCTCCCACTTTCGTAATGTATAGTATTTGGAGATATCCTATGCATTATTTTTACTGGAAAAACTGACTGACAATGAGTTGAAACCCCCTTCCGGCTTGTGAGAGATTATTCAAGGAATTGGCCTGGATGAATGCAAGTGGGACCGTTGAAGGATGGACAAGAGCCCAGGAACAATTCCTTGGCTGCCTTGGCTGCATTCATGGAGACAAAATAAACTGTCCAATTACCCGTAGACGTACTACGCCCAGTGAAAATGATGAGATTTTATGTGTCAAGTTGACGACTACGATCCTCCTAGAGAGAAGACAGCGTCCGTGATCTACCTATACGTCGAGGCACATGCTTGACATTTGTACTGCATGAGAAAGTAAGTCTTTATCTCATGCCATACCTTGACAGGAATTACCAAAAAGATGACGCAAATAAATCACTCGAGTAGTTGCCAGGACGGAAGTTCTTGCATCTAACACCCCAATATGAATTCAATAAGTGGCACATAGGAAAAACACAACAAGGCCTTGTTCTCCACACCCAGCCTCCTTGCCAAACCTCAATTCGCACACATCATTCATCCATGAGAATTCATATATGTCTTATTCAAGACATTCAACCTTTGGCAAAGGCCTTCAGGTTATCTTCACTTCCATTCCAGATGTCCGAGTCGCCACCGTAAGTGTAGGAGTCCGAGTTCTGCCAGAAGCTCTGGTAGGGCCAGCCACCAGGGATCGTACCCACAGAGCTAGAGTAGCGAGCCAGAACGAGAGGGTAGTCCTGGCTAAAGGCAGTGCTGCCTCCAGTGCAAGTATTCCACCAATCGGCAGTGGTGTAGATCATCGGGTATCGACCCGTCTTGCTCCTATAAGTCTCGCCAAAGTCTTTGATCCAAGCGACCATCGAAGATGCGCTCAACCCGTAGCAGGTCGCACCGGAGGGATTGTATTCGATGTCCAGCATTCCCGGCAAAGTAATGCCATCGTTGGACCACCCACCACCGTGAGCCAAAAAGAAATTGGCCTGAGTGGCGCCCGAGCTGGAGTCGGGGTGGGCAAAGTGGTAGCCACCGCGAATGAGCCCAGCATTAGTGGCACCGGTGTAATGGCTTGAGAAGCCCTTATCAATATACGTGGTGCCTTCGGTCGCCTGGGAAATTTGAGTTAGTCCTGAGTCGGAATTCAATCATGTCAAGACATCACATCATTCGGGCACTGACCTTGATCATGACAAAACGGGCACCCGATGAGTATGCACCGGCGAAGTTGACATCGCCCTGATAATTCGAGATATCGAAGCCCTGGACACTGGCTTGGGTGACGCCCGCGGCGACAAGGAGTGAAAGAATTGTAGTCTTCATGGTTGGCTCAAATGTCTTGCAAGGAGAGAATTCCAATCTAGGGGTTGATGACAAGGGCAAATGGCTCTATTTATGGGTGATGCCGGAGGATGAAGCAAGCTCAATGGCGTTCCTTCGTCGGCGTGTAGCCCACATCCTATCGTATCCCAAAATAAATAGATCAGGGCCGATCATTGTCACATTGAGGGTCAGGGTAGGACTGAAGGAGAGAATACGAGACGATGGTATGCCGGTCGGGGTATTTAGCCGATGACGATCAATCCACTTGTGGCGAGGGGCAAGGGGGTTTGCAGGAAACTTCAACAGTCAAGATCATGGATGACACTATTAGCCACGATTGATTACTTTCCGCAGGTTAGGAAAAATGGTGAGGAGCAGTGATGGTCTATGCCGGACTACAATTACATTGAGGAGAAGAGCCAGGCCCATTGTGTTCCATCTATGTTAAATAGAACGCAGTTGGCGGCTGAGCAGTGATGAATGGGGAGCACTAAATATCCTCGGTATAATACTGCAACGACCGCCGATCACTGGATCTTGAATTCACCGGACTGTGCACATAGTAGTATGAAATTTAGCTTACGCTTCGGGATCATCTTACTCGCTAGATAACTGCAGTGTTGCATTATAATAGCACTAGGTACGGTAGCAGGCTGGGGGCCAAGGGATAATAAGCCACTCATGTCGACCAGTATATTCTTCACGTGTCCGGAGTTATATTGTTCTGAAGTAGAAATCAAGGTTAGTCGGTACTGGGTTAGTTGGTATCATAGCAGGTTTATCAGCCAAAAGCCGATCCTCCGATGGAAGGTGGTATCCCGATGCACTAGGAGAGTTTCAAGTTAAGTACCGACTTGCATGGGTCTTTACTATTAGCAGGTCTCTAGCCATTACAACAATGATGATAGAATTATTCTTATGGATATCCTCCTTGGTACCTGGTGAAGATTAGGCTTTTGTGTGCAGAATTCGGCATTTCAAGGTTCCTCCAGTGTTCCTTGCAGATCGTCAGGGCACTCGTATTCATTGTTATTATTGTTAGTATCATCATCAGTATCATTACTTTGGTTGGTTTCAGTTTTCTAGGTACTGAATTCCCATAACTACTGAGTACCGTGGGTAGTAGTAGGTCAGATTCATTTAGATGAACTGCATGAAGTAGCCATATCTACAGGTTCCATCCATTGCTGGTGGAATATATATCTGCCTCGGTAGTTGAGTAACTTGCTAGAAGATAACCTCCCAGCTATTCCACCATCAAGGTCCCGTGTAAGGATTACTCCTAAAAAGATACTCTATACTACCTACAATTTGATACTCGCATAATCCCACCAAAAGGAGCCTAACCTGTTGCCCCGAGTATCTAAGTATCTATCCATCTCCCTGCGGGCCAGTCAAATGGCGTTATCCAGTATGTTACCCTCCTTTCCCTGCGCTGGACTTGAACTAATACCTAATTAGGGATCCATATCTGCTTGAAGTTACACTGACTTTACAGAATTTGTTATTAGTTCACCGGCGATCTGCAGGGCCTCCGACCGAATTAGCATCATCTTCATCATCATGCATCGAGCATCATCACTCCCGACTTGGAGACTACCGAACTTCTCCACTTCTTCCCCCATCCTTCTACCCCCTCCACATTCATCCTCTACGCCTGGCTCGAGCTAAACCCTGTCCGATCTCTCTTTCCTCTCTATCCTTTGCCCAGCTGCCTCGGTGGCTCATCCAGTGGCTGACCCTCGTGTCTGAGGCTCACTCCACTGACTGGGCTGGACGATGGATAGCGGCCCCAGCCGCCTTTGCCTGTTGCTGCTTCCTCTGCCTCCTCATCATGACGAGCAGCTCGGGCAACAAGGACTTTCGTGACCAACTCGGCAAGTTTCGCCTCGAGTCCCCGAACGTCTCGTCTCCGACGGCCTGGTCACATTCTCCGACCACCACCACGACACTCCCCAAGCCATCGCCTCGCTCGTACCAACCCACCTCACCCTCCTCGCTACAGCAGCCCCCGCCAGTGTCCCACTCGGCGCCCACCCCCGACCCCACGTCTACTCTGAGCGCGCGGAGCAAACGCGTATCGACGGCATGCGACTTTTGTCGCAAGCGCAAGAAGAAATGTGATTTCCGGTACCCCAATTGTTCGGCCTGTACGCGCGCCGGGGTTCGCTGCACCATCCCCCCGCCAGGGCCCCAAGTGGCCAGTGCCTCGGTACCCCGAGATCAGCTGGAAACCTTACAAAAACGAGTGCGATGGCTGGAGGAGGTGGTACGTCGCAAAGTGGGCGTCTCGGTGGCCGATCTGGCCACAGGTACCCCCGTGGATGGCGAGGGGGATCCCGACTGGTGGTATCAGGTGCCTGCCATGATCGCGACCAGTGGCAGTCGGTCATCCGTGGGATCGATGCTGAGCCCCATGGGGAGCGGTAGCTCGTCGGCGACCCCAGGATTGGCAGCCATCTCGGACTCGCCCACGGGGGTGGGTGTTGAGCTGCCCAATGTGGGTGAGATCCTTCGCGATCAGTTGGAGAATCGCCGCCCGTCCGTCGCACGACCGGCCGTTGCTCCACGGGTACTGCGCCTGTCCTCACTCGAAGAAGCCGAACGAGTAGCCGGCCAGTACTTTGATAGCATAGGATACCAGTACCCCTTCCTTTCTCGGCCGGAGTTCTTCGGCCATCTGCGCCACATCTACACGGGCGGCGTGCCAACCCCGGAGGTCCATAACACCTATCATATCATCATCGCCATTTCACTCCTCATCGGATCCGCCGAGCCTGCACAGGCCGCCGAGTTTTATCAAGCAAGCCAGGAGACTCTCCCTCTCGCTCTCCAAAACGAGGATTTACCCTCCATTCGGGCCTTGCTCGGGTTGGCCCTGTATACCATGTTTGCCACGGCTGGTCCCAGCATCTGGCATGTCTTGGGGGCTACCCTACGACTCGCTATCAGCATGGGCCTGCATAAGGCTCGGTCATACCCCAGCCTGATGGAAGAAGAAATGGCTAAACGTGCCTTTTGGAGCCTCTACAACCTGGACCGTCTCATTGCCAGCACCCTGGGGCGACCGCTGGGAATCCCAGACGATGACATTAGCGTGGGCCTTCCACGGGAGCTGAACGACGATGGGATGGAGGCACCTGGTGCGAGTACTATGACCATTCCACTACAAGTGATGCGTTTGCGACGTATCTTTTCTCGTATCTACCAATACTGTAAGTTGAGACTCTCTGGACCCCCTCATCTCTCCTGACATCGTGCTAATGTCTCACGACTTGCAATCTAGTGTACAGCAATCTCCCCCAACCCTCTCAGCAAGAAGTTGCCGCCACGCTGGGTCAATTCCGTCGCGAGGTGGATGACTGGCGTATGGCAGCCCCTGTCTACCCCTCGGCACTCCTCTATTCTACCTCTTATTACGATTATCTGTATTATACTACCTTATTGCTGATGTATCGTCCAAGTCCTCGGAATCCGACTCCGGACGTCACCAGCATTGTCAGCTGCGGTGATTCCAGTATTCAAGTCATTCGATCCTACTGGGATAGTTACTCTGTGGGCAAACTGAAATGGATCTGGTTGACACTGAGCCAAGTCTATTTTGCCGGCATCACAATTCTGTGGTGTCTGGAACAGAATGCCCGCTGTCTACGCGATTCCCGCCCGGCTCCATGGCATCCCGACGAGCAAATGATGCGTCGGGGCATCCAGGCTGTCGTGGTATTGCTGGAGCAATTTGGCAAGCGACGCCCGGGAGTGGATCGATTGGCAGAGACATTCCGCCATCAGAGCACCACAATCTTCAGCCAAATGGCATATCGACAGCAGCAATTGGAACACCAGCAGCACCAACACCATCATGTACAACCTCTTATGCCACCTCAACCTTCCGTCACTCTCGCTCCTCCACCTCCACCTCCCGTTCCTCTGGCCCCCATTCTGGATGACGTTCTGCTGGTCGATGGCAGCGGGATAATGCCAATGATCGACCCGCAAATGGCAGAGCAACTTTACTACTCATACAACTGGTTCCAGGAGGAGATGGCCAGTTACTATACCCTTTGAGCGCGTTGTTTTCGATTTCATAGACAGCTGGAGCCTACCTACTTTCGGAACTAGATGTGGATGCTCATGGATTCTATCAGTCCGTTGTAAACCCTTTTGTAAATAACAAGTACACAACTTGGTCTAGCCATGTGGATTTGTGTCAGTCATATACCCTTTTGATTGAATGAAGTATTAATGGAGAGGTAGCCTGGTCTTCTCTGGTGACACATATCCTGTCTGTAGAGGATATTACACCTATGGGTTGTCAAAATCTCAACAAATTCTACCTCGAAAGTAGACCCACCAAGGCAAGTATCGAAATGAACGGGTTAAAAGAGTTTAGAATAGGGAAACTAAGGAATTTCCAAGTGGATCAAGATCAGCAATCTTCAGGCAGAAGCGATAAGATCAACGATTCATGCAGTTGTTATTGGCTAGAGACTTGACCGCAGGGAACCCCTCACTACAACAACATCCTCACTGTGTCCTTCACACAATAATCTTCTTGGTCAGTTACACTTGCATACAGGTGATTGTACCTCCAGTGACACATTCCCAGCCCGTTCAACATATTTTAGGGCGTGCTGCTCCCCCCAGCTTAATCAACCGAGCCGTCTATCAGTGACAACCTTGTCAGAGCCTCGCTCCCTTTATCCACTATGGACGACTTGGATAAGATTTCATCCCCAGCATCGGGGCTTCCTCTCGGGTTTCACGGCACAGCAATTCACTCTCACAGCTTGACCGATCTTGAGATTCTGGAAAATTGCTTTATCCTGGTGGATAAGTCGGGCAAGATACAAGCCCTCCAAACAGATGTGGATCCGAGTCAAATCAGCTCCATCATCTCAGACCATGGCTATGCGCCCGATGTATTCCCCGTCAAGTACCTGCGCTGGGGCGAGTTCTTGTGTCCGGGCTTTGTGGACACCCACAATCATGCCCCTCAGTGGACACAGCGTGGCGTGGGCCGCGGCATATCACTCATCGACTGGTTAAACCAAGTTACTTTCGCCCATGAAGCCAAGTTCGCTGATGCCGAGTACGCCAAACGCACATATGCTTCATGTGTCAACGGCTTCCTCCAGCAAGGCATTACGACCGCGTCCTACTATGGCTCCCACCATGGCGAGGCAACTCGGATCTTGGCCGACATCTGCTACGAGAAAGGCCAGCGAGCTTTGGTTGGCAAGTGCAATATGAATCGAAACGCTCCGGACTGGTATCGCGATGCCTCCATTTCGGACTCCTTACGTGAGACACGAGCATTGATTCAGCACGTTCAAGACCTGGATCCAGAGGGACGATTGGTGAGGCCCGTCATCACCCCGCGATTTGCAATCTCGTGTGAATCGGAACTGCTTTCGGGTCTGGGGACCATCGCTCAAGAGCACCCCGATCTGCCAATTCAGACCCATTTCAACGAGGAACAGCAGGAAATCGAGTTCACGCGCGAGCTATTTCCCGAGTTTCACCTCGAAGCCGATCTATACCAGCATTTTGGATTACTAAACGAGCGATCCATCCTGGCACACTCGATCTATCTAGAAGAGAAAGAAATGAATATGATGCGGGAGCTCCGCTGCGGTGTCGCGCATTGCCCAATTGCCAATACCACCATGCGGGACTTTATGATTGCACCAATCCGTGAATACCTTCGCCGCGGCATCAAGGTCGGTCTGGGAACAGACAGTGGCGGTGGATATTCTTCTTCCATGTTGGATGCTATGAAACAAGCCTTTGTAGTGTCGATTGCCCAGAAGACACAAACCAACGGAAAGGATGAACCATTATCACTGGCTGAAGGATTTTATCTTGCGACCATGGGTGGAGCTCAAGTTTGTGGTTTGGAGGATAAAATTGGGAGCTTCGCGGTGGGCAAGGAATTCGATGCCTTGGAAATACATACCATCGATTTGGAGCAGCGCGGCGTGATATCGCCTGTTGAAGAGGATGACTCGACTTTTGTTATCTTTGAGAAATTCCTGATGACGGGCGACGATCGAAATATTGCCAAGGTTTATGTCCAAGGGCGTTCGGTGAAGGTGTGAGCGACGTTCCTCTTTCATACTCGACAATCTTCTTTTGGGAGATGGATCATGGGGCACTTGGGGCAGATACAAAAGAAGACGATTTACACACCAAAGCAGAGATTCTTAATGTCCACCATGCTCAGATTGCAGCTATATAACACTGAAAAATAGCCGATGATCCATACCAATAAACGGCCCAACACGCTCATCTTCCAAGAATAGCCCAGCGCCGACTGCTATGCACAATAGGTATTATCGATGATTATATGACGAATTTTGATGAAGAGGTCAACTCCATATCCCTTTCTCAGGACCAAAGTAGCCTCGACTTGGTAGACTTTTGTACGGCGTGCCTCGTCCGTCGGCGGTTTTGGTATACACAGTATTTCCCCACCAGTTCAAAGGGCCCGCCGGTAAGGTGATGCAGAAGAAGATAATGACGGTCGAGACGGCGACTCCGCAGTCAAGCGCAGCAGACAAGATATAATCTAAGTCAATGTTAGCCAATGATTCAGGATTGGTCGGTGGGGAAAGTACCATACTGTATTTAGACCACCACGCAGGTTTGCGACGGCGTATCAAGCCATTGAAGATCATGTTGATGACCCACCAGGAGGAAAAGCTGACTCCAGTCGCCGGTGGGACCAGGCTCATCGCTCCAAAAGCGACCGGCCAGGAAATATAGTTCACAGCTTTCCAACGCCGACCTAAAAGATACGTGATGATGACAACCACCGGACCAGCGAGGAAGAACCACAATAGGTTACCATAGATCTGGCCGGGAGAAAATAATCGGCCAGGGCCGATCGCACCTGTAATAGAAAGAAATGTGAGCATAAATATCCATAGGAGAGAGAGGGAGAGAGAGAACGAAGGTCGAAAAGCAAGGGACGACTCGCTACAAGACATGGCAAGACACACCCCAAATAAGAGACGAGGAATATGTGACTCGGCCATGCGGACATGTAAAATTACCGTCTGCATCCGAGGTGCAAACATCGTCGATCCTCGTAATCATAAACACTGTCACTCCGCACTGGACGATGGCACCGATCAGAGTGGCGAAGCCTTGAGCGGCGAACACGGTTCTTGGGGCGATGTGGAGGTAGTGGGCCAATTTCATGTCAGCGACGAATCTGCGAAATTCAGACATCAATATGCTACTAGCAAAGATCATTCGGGAGCGTAGGACATACTCAAGACCCTGCTGAACGGCGACATAGCCGTAAAATTTGAACACCATGTTTGCGAGTGGTTTGCCAAGGAAAGCATATCCGCCAATGAATTCAGACAGTAGGTTCAGCTGATTGCTGCTGATATTTGTCAATGCCTTGATGACCCCGACCGGAATAAAGTAGAGGGTGGGCAGCACAAATGCCACCAGCACAGCCCAGACGGGGAGACCCGTATGCCACACTTCATTCGTCACCACGCTCAGCACAAACATCAATGCTGTCACTCCGGCGAACCACCACCAAGGCACGGTTGGATAGACCGACATGAGACGCGCATGCACATCTTGCTTGTTTGTCCCTTTCCACTGTTGCCATAGATCTCGACCGTGGTAGAGCCCAATATGAACAAAGATACCGGTCAGGTTGGCGAAAGCAACACCAAAGGTAATGGCGTACCCCGCAGGTAAGAACATGGGTGAGTATTCTCGATAGGCAGTTTGATTGACGGACCCATCTGGGCCCATGATGCGAGACGGGTCATAAGTGTTGCCCGTATTGTCAAAAGTGTTGGAGTTCAGAAGGGGCATATAGGCTGAGTACCAAGTGTTGGTATAGTAGATGATTGGACAGATGAGCCAGAAGAAGAGTGCAAATGAGCCCATGACATTCAAGCCAGCCCAGAACGGAACCAAAAGCGGGCTTTGGTTGGCATAGACCACCTGGGCCCAGTCAAAGGTCAAAACCGACATGCCCAGCCCGGTGATCTGCCCGAAGAGTTGGTTGGCCACTACATTCGAAGGAACGATCCAACAAATGAAACTGAAGGTGCTGAGGCCGGTGAACAGATACCCAGGGGCAAAGTACCATATAGCGCCCACTAGGAACACCACAAGAAAGAAGCGGAGGCGCGTGATGCGCCAGCCATCTGCGATAGCATTCTCTCGTGAATGCAAGGTGGTGAGCAAGGCTGCATTTGACAACACCTGGGGCCAGATCATGGAGGCCGGAGTGACCAGCCAACGAGCGGCCATGCCTGCCAATCCAAATCCGAACAGTTGCGTCGTAACACAAAGCAGGACCTCAAATCCACCATGAGAGGGCATATGATAGAATTTGACCACCGCCTCGATGATTTGAGTCGCTGCGGCGGAACCGATCGAGACATTGGCCATGATAGTGATGAGCCCATGTTCCTTGATATTGAAGTGTCGGTCTGGGTTCAGGATGCCCAGTGGCATCCATTTGGCCCAGGCACAGCCTACTGGAAACGCGAGCAGCTGGGCGACTAGGGCACTGATGGTGACGCTGGGTTGGCGTAAGCTAAAGAACTGGTTCAATCCACTTCCAACCTACGAATGAGACGACAAGCTTTGTCAGTATATGTGAGTCGATAGCGGGGCAGTTTAGCAGGGCCCCGGGTACAGTGGAAACATACAATAGTAAAAAGCAAGCCGATTGTCCACATGCGGACAGTGTTCACAGGCAGCGAAAGGTCGTCGATAGGCTGGATGACCGCACGCACCTCCGGAAAGGGGGAGTCGTCGGCATCGTACGACAAGACTTGTGCAGCATTACGGTCGCGCAGGACAGAAATATCGTCGTCATGGTGTTTGGAAGAGCAGTCCTGTTACCACGCAATGGCAAAATTGTATGAGCGAATAGTCTAGGTAGGTCAAGCGGAACAAACCAACGGGAAGTGCAGGGTGATCATCGAGGCAGGGGCCAACAAGGTCAGGGAGCATTGACCAATACCACATGGATCGAGTCATATCGCATGCAAAGAATGTGATCTGACCAGAGCTCGACAATCTAGTGTCCACCGTGGAAGAAGGTTGTCGGCTGGGGCCGCAACCATGTGGTCAACGATGTTAGGAATGGACCGTAGTGGCCCACGCCAACGCTGCCAAGACACGACTAACGACTCCAGGAGCCAACGAGGACAGTCATCTCAGTAGGGATGGGCAGAGCAAGGAAGATTGGCAGGTAAATAGATACAGAATACATAGAGTTGTAGAATACCAGACAGTCTGATTGGGGGGAAGCTATTGGAGTGGATTGTACTCCACAGGTATAGGCAGATGGAAGATGGAAGATAACGGGGGCAACTAGCTGCAAAAGGGTGGACTTTACCTGCAAAGGAAATGGCGGAGAGTCTATAGCTTTCTCGCCGATCGATGAGCCAACAGGAGAGTCTGGATGCTGTTGCTCTTGTGTCTGATGCTGAGGCTGGGGTGCATCACTCTGGCTCTCCATCTCTCTCTTCATCGCGCCGTTGATTCCGGGAGACTCCCGGCTCAGACCCAACTCTGTAGAACGGGCAGTGGGTTGGCCAGATCAAACAATGACCCATGCCCCAATCACGACGGGCGAGTCGAAGTCAACCACATCGAGAAGTGGAGGAAGCGATGGGAGGGGCCAAGATCTCCAACCTCAAACGACGGATCAGACGCGTCAACCCGATCGGACGGGCTGGACCGCAAATCCCGCACGTACCTAAAGGGAGAGCCCGAGAGTTCAGAGTTGGGGGCCGGCGTGACGGATGGTGGCCGATCACAGTAACGGTCGGCTTATTGCGACCGTCCAAGTTAGCCTGAAAGGATGCCAATGGCTCTAGATTGGGTAGGAGATTGATGGGAATCGATGGAGTGGGTTCGAGCTGCAGAGAGGAGGGGGAGGGGCCAAATGGAGAACAAAAGTCGAGCAGAGACAAATGAGAGTGAAGGAAGAAGGAGAAACGAGGAGACCGGTTGATCAAGTTGGGACTCGCTGAGGAGAATCGGGCGGGTTGACCCGCTCCGCTTGGCATCAAACAATCCAAAATCATCCCAAAACATCCCAGTTGGTCTCCGCTCGGGCGGTTCGGAGCGCCTTGCTATGATCAGCCAATCCTCCGTTGAGAAGAGATCATGAAAGGCAAAATTTGCGACAAGATACATTCATACAAGACTAATTGATAAAGCCGCCATTCGGGCTCTCGTGATGCACCACAAACTCACCCTCCCAGCATGAAAGACACTCTCGACAAACTCGACCTATACGAGATCGATTGATTCGATACACGAGCTCCAAACAGTCTCGAAGGAGAGTCCATCACGGCCCAAAATTCGATCGTCCATTCTGCTCAAAGAGCGATTCGTCCATGGAATAAATGCTGGAGTGCTCAACAGGACAGCAGACCAGCCCTGGTACATCACCTTCTAGTCTCTTTCCCTTGACATCGACTGCACAGACAGTCAATTCCGTCGCCATGAGTGAATGCGACCAAAATACCAACACCTGTCCGATCCCATTCTCCCAGCGCCCGATCATCATCCTAGGCGCCGGCATCATCGGATGTGCCGCAGCTCGCCAGCTACTACTTCAAGGCTTTCACGTCACTCTCGTCGCGGAATTCTTGCCTGGGGATCAAGATATCAATTACGCCTCGGCCTGGGCAGGTGCTGCCTGGCATGCAGCAGGGAGCATCACTCCCGATCAGCGTTACCTTCAGGCTGTGACCCATCGTGTGTTGCTTCAGATGGCCCGGGAACCGGCATCGGGGGTCAGTCTAGTCGATTCTCGAGAGTACCTTGAACAAGAACCGACCCCCGATTCCGCCCTTTGGGGGAGGACTGTCGTGTCCAGGGTCAGTTTCCTTAGGACCTGAACTACCTTTTGGCTGTGGTCTTTCAATAGTGTCGAGCCACTAATGCTATCCCATATCTAGTTCCGGAACTTGTCTCCAGAGGAATATCCATCAGAGTTTGCCTGTGCCTGGGCGTATGAGACACTTGTCACCGATCCCACTCGCCACATGCCCTATCTGAAAAGACAGATCCAGACGATGGGCGGCCGTTTCATCCGCCGCAAGGTCGAATCACTGCACGAGCTATACGGCATGTTCCTAGACTCGCGGGTTTTCATCAACGCCAGCGGGCTAGGCAGTAAGACTCTGGCAGATGTCCAAGACGATCGCTGTTTCCCCGAACGGGGCCAAAATGTCTTTCTACGAACTGATAAGTGCCAAACTATGTACTTTCGCAATGGGCAAGAGTATACCTATGTGATTCCCCGGCCATACTCGGGAGGTGTGGTATTGGGTGGCGTCAAGCACCAAGATAACCTGTAAGCAAGACCACTCCACGAAGGGGTCATATTCGTCTATCAACTCATGTTCTGATTCACCGTTCAGGTCTCCCGATGTCGATCTCGATATTGCTCGAGATGAAATTGCCCGCGCACATCGATTAGCACCCGATGTGGTCCCCGCAAACCCGCCCGAGGACGCGATCAGTCATATCATTGGCATTCGTCCGTCTCGAAAAGGAGGATTTCGACTTGACTCCGAGGTACAAGGTTCACGAACCCTCCTCTCGGCTTATGGATTTGGAGGCGGTGGATATGCTTTTTCATATGGCGTTGCGGACGCGTTGGTCAAGATGGTGGAGCAGACTGAGCGCGACCATGTCATTGTTTAGGTCTCAATCAGCCCCAGCTCTCTACTTGTGTGTGCCATTGCTTTGAAACTGGAGTTTCGGTATGCTGTGGAAAACTACCCAATACCACCCAAGCCTTACGATCTTGTCCATGTCTGTTTACTCGTTCATGAAAATACCCTACAACAGATGGCTACAGTTCAAGTTTGGATGAATCAAAGATTTCTATGTGCAAAGCTAAATACAGGTGCCTGTGCTGAGAACCAATTTTTGCGGGCATCAACGCTCTCCACGATGTTGCAGTATTAAACGCAATATATCACTATACATTGCAGACTTTCCCATGCGAGGCTTTTTATAGGTTGGCAAACTTGACACCAGCCTTCTGAGCGGTAAACGTAGCAATCAGGTCCATCAATGGTGGTGACAGGGCGTCGTAGGTCTCGAGTCCTGCAGACTTGAACTTGGATCGAACCTCATCCATACCCTTCGGGTTGAAGCCCTGCTCAATGATCGAAGAGACGAAGCCGGCGAATTGGGGCTCCTGCCAGCCCTTCTGATCCGACAGCTCTGCGTGTACAAAGTCCAGCCCGTGGAAGGGATGGGGCTTCTCGATACGGCCGAACAGGTGGACGCCGCAGTCCCGGCAGGCGTAACGCTGAATCACTGCAGAAGAGTCGATGATGGAGAGCTTGGCCTCGTTGGCCTGGACACTGAGATTGTCGCGGGGGATGACACCGACAATGGAGAACAGGGCACCCTTGGGCTTCCAGCACTTGCTGCAGCCGCAGGCGTGGTTATGGGCGATGTTGCTTTTCAATGCGACGACGACTTGGTTGGATGGGCAGTGGCAGTGCAGAGTGCCACCGGGGAAGTTGGGGTCGCCCCGAGTGATGCCGTTGTCAATGAGAGGGTGGATAGAGGGGGCCATGATGGTTGGATGTGTGGATTGTGGTGATTTGAAGTGATGGCGTATTGAATCAATGTAAGGTTGTTGTGAATTGTTCAGCCTTTAGTCCCACCGCAACGATCGCAATATATAGAGGTCATGGTGGTGATTTACTCTCGATAGCGATGCCACCCCCACATCCGTCCAATGGTTCCCCTCATGAGGGGAGACCGGACTCGGAAGGGGGTCCCGGGTCAGCCCGGGCGCTTTGCCGATGAAGCCGCGATTGTTTGATCTCCATAAGCCCCTGGAGGCTCATGAGTGGCCTCTCTTATTCGTCCCCGGGCGCAGCATGAAGAAATCCGAGATAGGTTGCGGGGCACATCTGAAAGTGGTATTCGTATCCGTCAGGGCTGTGTTCTTGTTGGATGGGAGGAATATATCCGCGCTGCCCCGGTGGGGAATTCTCCGACTGATAACCCTCTAGAGCTCCCGTCCGAGTCCTCTCCCCGCAATGGCGTGCGAGACGGACACGGATGTTGAATGATAGCTAGGCAAATTGTCGACCGTCTCTGTAGAAAAGTATAGAGAGGAGGCGGGACCTTTCATTCATACTCGTGAGGAGGTTTCGAGCGAGGAAGGGGGTTGCTCCATGCTAACCACCAATCATGGACAGAAGGATGGAAAGCCTCTGGCAAATAAGTTAGTCATTGCGACTTGTATCCACTGATCAGTATCTTTGAGTCTTTGAGGTTTCATGCATCAGACTAAAAGACGGAATGTTAGCTGGTTAGTACAGGAGGTTTTGAGGAAAGGTTTGAGTATGTGGGCTAATCAAGACCAACAACTCTCACCTCGACCTCGACGGAATTCCAGCAATGTGAGAGGGATTCCAAGATGCAGAGTCCCGGTTTTATACAATATTTGCCTGGTTTTCCCCAAGGTCCTTGTTTCTTGAAAGAACAACCTTGTGGGCAAAAGAATTGCCTGGAGAGACCCAATGGGGAGATTAGACACCCTAATCACCAGGCAGTAATAACGAGTCGGAAATGCTGCTTAGTAAAACATGGTGCGCACCAATTGGATATCAACAAGTCTGAATTTCAATAACAAGCCCCTATCTGGCAATTTATGTGGGCATAAAAATGACTAATACATGCGGGTTTACAATATCCCTTCTCCGGGATCCACTGCTGCTTCTGTTCCGTCACAATGTAAGGCACCAAGGCACTAGCAATCTGAGCCTTATCTTATCTTTTATCTTCTATCTTATCGGCCACTTCCCCGCTTGATTCCCCCGAAAAACAAGGAAGGCGAGTTGCTGCGTGTTGCTCCCTGCCAAAAACCGTTGCTTAACATGAGATATACTTTTCTCTTCTAGAAGCCCTGTGCTGGTCCTTCTTTGGCGCTCGTCATGACGACAACTACCATCTCACAACCGCAGATACGACCGCATAGCTCTCCCAGTGCACAACGGGGAGTCCTCGCTGACGTCATGCCCCCTTCAGTTCCAGAGGAACAGGCAGCGTCCACCATTCAGGTACGAATCGGAGAAAAACCAAGTGAAGAAATGTAAATTTGTACTTGCTGACACTATCGCACGTCAGAGGGTATATCGTGGCTACCGAACTCGTCGCGAACTCGGAGGATGTGGTGTGGCGGCCTCCACTCGGTGGCTTAATGTAATAACAGCCATCCTCTTCCGCAGCTTGTACTAGAATGCCGGCTGACTGACTGATATGTGCCAGGCCATCAAGCCTCCTGTTCAAGACCATGCCGACGATTCCGCAAACCCATACCTCGTATCCGATGTTGAAGCTGAGACCGATCCCTCCGACAGCCTCAGTCCAGCACGCAAGAACTGGCAAAGAGCCGTCAGTGCTGCATTGCAGGCCAGTGGCGATGGGGGATCTTCAGTTGACCAGGAGGGCCATGTCCATCCCGACGATTACACGGACCTTCACACGCCCACATGCCCCCCGAAGACGATGGGTCTGGAATACTTTCTCGAAATGGTCGACTCGAAACACCGCCATGGGAGCAATCTACGGGCATACCATGCTGCTTGGAAGAACTCTCCCTCAAGTCAGAACTTCTTTTACTGGCTAGACCACGGCGAAGGCAAGGATTTCGAACTACCACAATGCACGCGGGAACAACTCGAGAAAGATCAAGTTCGCTATCTATCCCCGGAGGAGCGATTCAACTACCTCGTTAACGTCGATGACGTGGGCTTGTTACGGTGGGCCAAAAACAACGAATTGGTGAACACTGATAACAAGCGCTACAAGGATAGTGTCCATGGGGTGATTCGTGTCGATGAAAATATCCCAAAACATGGAGCACCCTCTGGCCAAGATTCAGTCACCTCTCCTGCATCGGCCCCGACTTCATCAGGCCAACTATCCTCGTCCATAATTCCGGGTAATGAACGAAAGAAAGACCAAGTTCTGTCTACTCAAGAGGACCATGAGTTTGATAAAGCTGTCAACAACTTTTCGCGCATCCGTCCGGTGGTCATCTACGACCATTTCGCTGGGAGTCTCTCCATCAAGGACGGAATGTGGATCTTTGTGAGTGATCATACAAACAACATCAAGAATAATTCAAGTATTACTTTCTAACGTGGAATGGACTCAGGTCGCGGATACGTCGTTCAGGATCTACATTGGCATCAAAGCACCAGGTGCCTTTCAGCATAGCTCGTTCCTGAGGGGAGGGAGGATCTCTGCAGCGGGCCTGATCAAAACAAAGAACGGACAAGTCCGAGGTCTGGCACCTTTGAGGTAAACTTGAGGCCAAGCACAAATATCTACAGATTCTAACACACGTAGTGGTCACTATCGCCCACACCTTGCCAACTTCCGTGCCTTTCACCACTCGCTCCAAGACCGGGGTGTCGATTTGTCTCGAGTGTCGATGACCAAGTCTTATGCCATCCTAGCCGGAATTGAAGGGTACACTTCAGCCAAAAGGAAGATCAAGAATGTTCACGAGAAGTTGGATGAGGCCAAACAAAAGCTCCATTCCATGCATTTGCACACATGTGATCCAAAGCACGATGAGGAAACTTGACCGGCGTCCTGATATGTGTTCTCTACCGGAAACAATGTTTCAGTGCTCAGTGAATTAGAACATCGCCATTTTTGTTGCTCCAGACGGAGTGATTGAAGAAGGAGTGATCGGGATCCCAAAGTCTTTGGGCCTTTAAAGCGTCATGCTTCACCCCAGTAAGAGCCGAGGCTGACAGCTTCACTGGCAGCTTCGAGCAACATACTGAGGCCAGCCGCAAATAGTCGAGGTGGTCTTGCTGATCCGGAAACCCTTTGGCAGAGGATTGATTTGCGTGACATGCTCGAGGAAGCCACATTGTGCAAGCCATGGCCCCTCTGTTTGAGCAATCTCCAAGTTACCCTACAGATAGGGATGAATAACGGTGCTTCTGTTCTAGAAAAGTTACTTGTTCAGGAATTGTGCAGGCCTCCGATTGATGAGCAGAAGTATTGAAATTCCGAGCCGCAGCATGAGAGGGCTGAACTCCCCGTCGAAACCTTCATTGAATGTTGCGAATCAAGCAAATCCTGATCAACATTACTCAATGGAATTCTTAGTGTATCCTCTAATTTCCAGATCTAATGGCATGGAATGGAAGCTGACTGGGTGTCCGAATCAACTATTAAAGTTTTACGCACTGTGCAATAGCTCTCTACTTGAACACCCACGCCATGCAGGTCATAGTCAGACATATGCGACTCCTTAGTCATCCAGGAGGGTAATTGCATAAACAATCTATGAAATATTCATTGATACCTAGTTTGTTCCACTGTCAAACATCACATCCTAGCCGCTAGCTTTGCCTTAATCTCACGAAGGGGATAGTCATGACGCTTAGTCTTGCTCCTCACGCTCTCGCCGTCTTGGGGAGAGATATAATGAGCTTCCACCGCTGGGTTATATCCCAATCCAGAAATTCGCATCACGTCTTCATTTGACACAGGATGATTGGTCTGACCATCGGCTCGCTTATAAACAGTCACCACCACGGCTCCTCCCAAGCCGAGGTTGTGTTGTAACGCAACATCAACGTTCGGAACCAACCGATTATTGGCCCAACCACGGAGCTGCCACGTAAGTTCGGCACATTGGGCGATTCCAGTCGCGCCTAGGGGGTGTCCCTTAGAAATCAACCCGCCCGAGGGGTTAATCACAGGACCACGTCCACCGTACGTGATATCACCCCGGCGAACCATCTCGTGTGCCTTGCCAGGCTCAGAAAATCCAAGGGCATCTAGCAGCAGAAGCTCATTCGTTGAGAAACAGTCGTGGAGCTCGCACACTTTGATATCTTTAACATCGACTCCAGCTTCTTTCAAAGCCAGTCTTGCTGCATCGCGGGACATGTTGAATCCAACAAGGTCAATGGCGCTTCCCGAGTACACTTCGGGTCCATCAGTCAAGAGTGACTGACCCGCGATCAAGATAGCCTGCGATTTGAGGGACGGGCGGGAGTCTAGGAAACGCTGAGACACGATAACAGCTGCGGCAGCACCATCACTAGTGGGTGAGCACTGAAGCTTTGTGAGCGGACCATAGACTGGAGTAGAGTTGAGCACTTCGTCCAAAGAGTACGCTTGCTGGAATTGAGCATATGGGTTTCTCTGCGAGTGTTCGTGCGAGATGCGGGCGATCTCAGCAAAATCTTCGGCCTTGGCACCATATCTAATTCAGAGTCAGCAATGCCCGATTGGGAATCCCAAGCCTGCACTGACTTTTGCATATATTCTTGCCCGGCATTTCCAAAGTATTGCGCATTTCGTGGGGCATCGTGTTTGCCGAATATATCCTCCATAAGTTTGGTGGAAGGACCCAATGGACTGGGGCGATCATCCCACACACTCTTAATCGAACCAGGTCGCATTTGCTCGAAGCCGATTACCAGGGCGCAGTCGATCAATCCACCCTGGACAAGCCGCCGCGCTGTGTGTAGACCTGTACTGCCAGTGGCACATGCTTGGTTCAAGTTTAATACGGGAACTCCTGTCATCCCGAGATTGTAGACTATTCTCTGGCCACTAAACGAGGGTCGCAGTCATTAGCGAGAAGTCCTGTGCACAGTGCTTGAATACTGTTTGCTTCATACCTGGTTGTATCACCGTAGCAATAGCAGGCTATCACTTGCTCCACTTCATCGTAATTGATTTTGGCATCAATCAAGGCTTTGACGGCCGCTTCGTACCCGAGCTCAGGGTACTCCCTGGTTCGGCGCGGCTTGAGGAACTGAGTCAGGCCCACCCCCAGAACGTATGCATTTTTTGAAGGATTTTGCGATGTCATTTGGAAATTCAAAGTCCAGTGATCATGAAAATCCTTCTTCGACAAGTCTGGTATAAGTAGCAAGGAAATAATAACTGCGGCACGTTGTGGTTACCGAATGATCCGAGGCACAAGAAGTCATGAACAACCTCTCGACCCCGCATTTGGAGTACAGCCGAGATGTTCCCCAACAACAGATGACAGGGGTAAGCTGAGTGTATGATTTCTATACTCGGCATTTCTTTGTCCTTCATACAGCCTATATCCCGATCAGTAGGCATCATTCCAGCTCTTTGCTGCTTATTTGTTTTCGCCAACAGTTCGCTATCCTGGTCACGGTAGACCTTTCCCACCACCTATTGATCAGATAGCCATGACGCTTTTCCTTTGGAATATACTAACGTACTCCGGAATTTTCATTCCAGTGGTTTTTGAGCGGCGATTTGGGTTGCGAAGCCAAGATTAGTTAGGATTACACGCAGTCATACATCAGTGGAAGCAGCGAGAGGAATGTATATTTCCACCCAGGTGTCCGGTATATCAGAAGAAATCCATTTTCAACCCAAATTTTGGCCTCACCTCAACATTTTGGTCGGATTGAGAATCTAAGCGGTTAAAAAATCCAAAAGTTTTGAATGCTTTTTATCTAAGAAGCTACGAAGATGCTCGTCCATTCCATCATTCCTCATGACGTCCACCCAATGGAGCCTCATACGAGCGTCATAGTTCCCTTAGTCTTCCACTACAATATCATGCATTCCCCAGTGGCTAAAAATTGCTGCAGGTCAGACCCTGGAAATCACGACTGTCGCTGGATTTCAGGGGCGTCACATACTCAACATGTGGGACTTAACTCTGTCTAATATTGCACAAGTCCGTTGCGCCCCTGACGTAGCTGCATTTCGGAAACTTGGCAATGATGCCGGATATACACTGCCCGTTTCTATTGAACCCAATTCAAATTCCACGATTGCTGTCTATTTGCAAAAGATGTACGTACCCTCATTCGGAAGTTGGCGGTATCGCCCCGGTTGAGGGCTTGCTTTCGTCTTTGACCATAGCCTTGCACTTCTCACGCTATGATCATACCGATGGGAAACGAATACATGGAGTATTCTCAAGTTCAAAACCTATCGAAGCGGTGGTCAGCAGCCACGTCCTGCTGATGGTGCATTACTTCCTCTTTTCCTGGCTACAAGTAAATCTGACTTCAAAAATCTGGCAGGGGACAAATCTTGGGATGGGGTTGAATTGAAATGCAAAGGGCAGGGAAAGCTCCAAGAGACTTGACATCTCAGGTTAGGTGACCTTGGCAAGCTATTCACTAGGGACCCAATTATTCCTACGTACTTGGTAGGCAGGCCAGCTCTGCTGAGCTCCTCATCGGTGGATGGCAGCGCACCTGCGTTGTCCAGCACTTTTTATTTCTTTGCACTGCAATGATCTCGCGTAAAGCTTAGAAATCGTCCGATCAGTTTAGCTTCGGTGGTACCCTCGCTTGGGAATATCTAATTATATTTTAAGTGTAGATTCATCTAGCGCAGATTTCTTCATTGGACTCGGAGGACCTACCGAGGCGTGGTTTCAGTCGATGGGGGAAACATGTACTGCAAAGGCAGGCATGGGCATATTCTAATCCCAACTAAACGCATGGATTCAATGGCTTAGCTGAATATACAGAAAACTCGACTACTGTAACATCCATCACACTCGTGGCTTAAAGCAGCTCTAAAGCCTGAGCAGGATGCAGGCAGGAACAATCAAGCCCCGTGTCTCCGAATCCTCGCGATGGATTGTGAGCCTATGATACTCTCCACACTCCTCCAAGTGTGAACGCTGTGGGCGTCACTGCCTACGCATGGCGTTCGGTCGGGCTTGACCTCAGCAAGAATGCGGCTGGCTAATAGTTAGTTTGACGGGGGTTGGTTTCGTCCCGAAGCAAACTCTGTGATCCAAGCGGTTAATGTGGGCAATGGCTGCCTGTGATGAGAACTAGACACCGTAAGTGAAACGGGAAGCAAGATTGTGGCTGGCTGGCATTACGAGTTTCGCTGATGAACCCTCGTTCGCGCCCATGCCTTAGCCTCTCTGCAGGCTCGGTGGAAATAGCCACAATCTTATCCGATTGGGTATACCAAGACGTCAATTTAGGTCTCCGCCATCAGTAGGTGGCAGCTATTGGTTGATTATGAAAACAACCACAGGGACAAGTCTTTAGCACCACGCTAGATCGACGATCCCGGGCACTCTCAGCTTGTCGCTAATTATTTCCTCGCCTTCGGGAGCAAACCTCGGGGTATTTGGGACTTAACCCAAAGCAATTGAGATGCATGAGGACTGCATTAGCTGCAGTCACGGTCATGTCTTTCGTGGGAGTGTGCTTCCCAGCCAACAATACCTACTGCTTTCCACAAACAATAACCAGCTCAGCCATTAGACCTAGATGTACATAAACCAGCATTCGGACCTCCGATTCCTCGCCAATTCTTAATTACGAGGTCTTACTATCAACGCGCGAATGCACTTGTTTGGGCGACTTTCTAGAAAAAGTTCAAGCAGAAAATCCCCCCTGCGTCGGTTTCGTCTGACAAGATGGCGCAAGAAGCAAACGGTTACGAATATTATCCAATCAGGGGTCGTTTCCCCCGGAGTCGAGTATTAATGATGGTCTCAACCGGAAAGTGTTTGTACGTCAAGACATTGATGACTGGAGTGGTAAAAAGTCCAATAAAAAACAAGTGGACCTTTTTATCATGGCCATGGACAAGTTCCAGAAGAAAGATCCCAAAGAGAGACTATCTTACTTCCAAATTGCTGGTATTTCCCTCTTCTCAAACAAGACCATTCAATTATTAACCCTTTATGAAGGAATTCACGGCCAGCCCTTTGCACGATGGGACGATCCCACTCCCGAGCCCATTAAAAATGGGTATTGTCACCACTCTCATGTGCTATTTCCCATTTGGCATCGGCCATATGTCTTGCTTTTTGAGGTATGATACACTTACAGGCATTTCCGCAGATTTCATCCAGGCTGATCATCTTTCAGCAAGTCATCTATGACACGATGGTGAACGAAGTCATTCCACAGTTCCCCGCGGAGCAACAGGCAGGTTGGCGTGAACAAGCCGACTCGTGGCGTCTTCCTTTCTGGGATTGGGCGCGCAAAGGGCGTGGTCGCTGTCCAGACCTGGCGAAGACCCCAACCATCAATGTGTAGGTTTTGGCCCTTATCTCCCCCGACTAAATGAGTCTTATGAGATTGCTGATATACATGGTAACAGTCCTTCACCGGAAGGTGGTTTTGTGCGGATTGACAACCCTTTGTTCCAATTCCGTATGCCCACAAACCAGCCTATGCGCAGTGAAGGCGTCGGTACGGAAAACACCTGGCAAAACGATGCCGAGCAAGAGGATTACAAGAACGTGAGTATTGCGGCCCATAATTATAGAAAGCAAAAGGCTAATCTAGCTTAGTTCGGTAACGCAATTGGAACCAGTCGTTGGCCCGACGAGGAGGATCAAAAGCCCACTAGTGAGGGATGGCGACACGGTGTCGTCAACAACCGAAAAATTGCTGATGCTTTCGGCTCACACGTCGGATACAATGACAAAAACCATGGCCCAGCAGCAGAGATTGTTTATCGCCTGCTGACTACCCCTATGGATTATACTACATTCGCTAGTACAAACCCAACCTCGAAGGACCAGAACGTGAACGAGGATCTGAATATCGAATACGTGAGAGCCAACCCGTATCATCTCATGCAAACCGCCGAGATATCTACAATTCTTCTGACCACTGCACTAGATCCATAACAATATCCACGGATGGACCGGAGCAGAGGGCCATATGGGGAACGTGCCTGTGGCTGCTTTCGATCCCCTTTTCTTCTTGCATCATTGGTGAGTATCAATGCTCCTCGAACCATGCGGATTTTCAGACCACTCACATTTTTCGTAACGAAGCAATATCGATCGTATTTTTGCAATTTGGCAGGCTCTGAACCCTGAAAAGTGGCTGAATAATATTCCTGCAGACAACGCAACCATCCAGGACTCGATTGGCAAGGAACATGCTGTCAATGAAAACACACCATTGGAGCCTTTCCGAGGCTTGAATCCTAAAAACGACTATTGGACCCCAGATGGTGTGCGACACACCGTCAGGCTTGGCTACACGTACCCTGAGCTTCAGCGCTGGGATCCAAAATACCTTCCTCCGAAGGGAGTTTTCGATGAGGAGCTGTATCGGGGAGACCTGATTGCTGCGGTAAACAAGCTTTACGGAGTATCCAGATCCCTGGTGCTGGACCCGAAGGCACCTACCCCAGACGGCGTTCATCACATTGAGGGCGGACTCCAAATTACGGACTTTGGGTTTAGTATTCGATTTCTGAAGTAAGTCACATGAGGTATCTTGAAGTTATATCTGCCTTGCTGATATCAATATTTTCCTATATTAGATACGCCTTTGGGGGTCAACCGTTCTGGATCAAGCTTTACCTCGCTCAAGAGGAGGGCATACAGACAGCAGTGACGGACTTGATTGCCGAGGTATACAACTTCAGTCAGAGGCCTGAGCTTGATGGAGCCACTGCCTGCGGAAATTGCAAAAAGGGTCAAAAGATTCTTATCAAATCCACCGCCTACGTCCCAATCACACCAGTTCTTTACAGGCTGTTAAGTACCGGTCGTAAGTTGAAGACCTTGACCCGCGACGAAGTTCTCGCCTACTTGCGGAAACGTGCATATTGGAGGGTTGTGAAAGTGAGTTCCAGTGTCGTGCGTTGAATTCAAAGTCGTAGGTTACTAAAATTGAACAGAATGGCAAGGAACTCCCTCGCTACGAGGTGGAAAATCTCGATCTGGAGATCATCGGAAGCTCTAACGACAGCAAATTCTTTGAGAATCCTGCTGTACCACCTTCCTTTGAAAATTTCAAGCCAGAGCCCACTATTTCTGGTGGAGCAGATGGTGCTCTTGACCCCGAGCTCAAGCAACCCAAGGTTGAACCACCGGCCCCACGGTAAGTTCAGCCCTCTAGTCAAAATATGGGATAGATAATTGATACTGACTATATGTAGACCTGCGCGTCCAAAGGCCAACCTTTTCCTCCAAAGCGCTCTCAAGTTCCATCGCCAAATCAAAGCCGACAGTGTCATTCTTATCGAATCAGCGACTGTTGATCTCGCAACTACCGGTGCGGAAAATGACATAACCCAAATCGCGCTTCTAGATGCTGCTAATAACATGGTATTCCATATGTCTATGCGACGTGCCTCGGGACTGATCGTCTTCAATGGCTCGTCGGGTAGGGAGGACTTGATACAGATGGACCAAAGCTTCCGAGCCGAGGATGGTGCAACTATTATGATCCATGACCAAGGCATAGGATATGAGGTTTGGATAGACTGGGTACACATAACTTGGATCCTCAAACAGGACGAAGATCAGCCAGCTGCGGCCATTGCTTACGGCCTAGGGGACGAAAACGGAACATCCGCGTTGTCAGATGAGCTTGAAGTAAGAACATACCCTTCCATGAAGGCGCTTTTCCTTCAAAAGCACGAACATGAGGAGGAAAAGGTGACTCCATCAGCCAGTGGGGCGAGCATTGTGCAAACACTTGTCTCTATGCGCTAGGGTGCCTGTTTGGAGTGTCGCGATGGGAAGGAAATTGGCATCTAGTGAGCCCGATTTTGCTAAACCGTTTTTGATACTTTTTGTCTGAAATTCCCAATAATTGGGCTTTCCGTCATATTCCTAAATACAATTGCTGCCATAGTAACGAGGACGTAAAAAAGCCGGATGTTTAAGCTCGCGCATGTAGCAGTTTTTGAGTTTTGTTCAAGGCCAGTAGTAGATACCTCGAGCAACGTCCTCTTTCAACGTCTCATTGACCCGAACGAAGCTATGCGCCTGCAACGCAGGGAAGTCCCGTTGGATCAACTGGGCAACTACCCCGCCGAACACAATGCTGCCCTCGACATTCAGATGGGTGTGATCTGTAGAAATCAAATTGTAGGTATAGGCACCCGTCGGCCCAATGGCATTCAGGTATTGAGTACTTGCTCGGTTGAGATCAATGAAAGAGGCTCCAGTGTTATGCGCCGCAGTGATAGTCGCAGCAGTCTGGTTGGCGAGATCTTGAATGATCGAAGGTTCTCCCGACGAAGTCTCATAATTCCGCCTTGACAACGGCGTGACAAGAATGGGCGTAGCCCCAGCATCAACGGTCTCTGTCACGAAGCGCTGTAGGTTCTCGGTGTATTGGGCGAGCGAGATGTTTGCAGCAGCCTTCTGGTCGTTGTGTCCAAACTGGATGGTAACGAATGGATGGTGCTCGTGGCTGACGTTTTTGACCGTTGCTAGGACTTTATCCCAATCACCACCAGCTCTGAAGCTGACTGTTGTTGCGCCATTATGCCCGTAATTATGGCCTGATGCCCCCTTGAAAAGCGTAGTATTCAAGAATCCATCTCCCCAGCCTCCTCCGTTCGACGACTGGGTTGCGGTGGTGCTGTCACCTGCGAGAACAAAATACGGAGGCAGCATCTTTTGTGATGAAGCAGGCAGTGCTTGCACTGGGAGAAGAGTGATGAAAAGCGAGAGAAGACCAAGCATCATGCTTATTTCATGAATTTTTGTTAGTGATGTTGAGTGGCTTCATTTTTTATTCTGTCTCCCTTTGAAGATATTTATGCTCCGTCTGGCCATCCTTCTTGAATTGATGAATATATCCGCGGCATTTCTGCAGCTCGAGAAAGAATAATTTCCACCAACAGAATAGCCAAGCACGTTCCGGTTCGCCATTTCTTCTGGATGATTGCGGGGTAAAGACGGGACTTGTGGCGCCTTCAACCCCAGATCGTGGAGAACATAGATCGCTCGCGAAGAGATAACCCGAAACAAACGCTGAATCTTAGATACCAATTCTATGCTATCATCGATTTCTGAAGCCCCTTCGAACACTTCCTTTTGTCCGGGCTACAAGCAACTCGAAAGTTGACTTTTATCAAACCCAAAGCCAATAATACAGGAGAATCTTCTCACGCGTGCCATGACGGGAGTGGTTTCCTTTCTGCTCGGATCAATGGAAGATAGAAATAAGACGCAGGAAGGAGGTAAATGCTAGTAATTGAGAAGTGGAGGAGAGCTACGTCACTACGTAGCAACCTTTTTATTTTCTACTGTATATCGGTCGCAAAAGAAGTAAGTACGAGATGATTGTTAGGGTATGTCTATCACTACTACTACTACATGGATCTACGGGGCCTTGGATACTCAGTGATTCCATCAGATTGTTGTTTTATCTTTAATTCATTCTAAATGTGGAATCCCAATGCATCTTTGATTTCTTCGCCCATTATTTATTCAAAGGCACGCTGATGACTGGACTACGTCTGTGATTACCCACCCCGCACGAGAATGATGCGAGATTTCAGTCCACGCCAGTGACAAAACCCCGAATTATCATGAGCCTCGAAATTCTGTTGACAATCGTTGTTCTCTAGGTAGTCGGGTTTATTCCATCGTAATCACGGCGCGGAATCGAACTGACCCGGAAGTCATCGCATCTATATAGTTGTCAGAGACTTTAGTTGGGAAAGTTCTGTGGCGTCTTGACCTACCGAACGCTTCATTTGCTCGATCAAGAGGGAAAGTCTCGATCATACACTTGATATCCTCCAATTCACGGAAACTTGTAGTAAACCGAATTGTTTCCTCTGAACCCAGTGCATGTCCACTGGGCCATCCGTGGACCGAAAGACCTTTGGCAACCTATAACGAGAGACAGCTAGGGACCTTGGTGGAATCAAGGCTGAGCTAGAAGGAATAGGGGGACCCACCATAAGCCCCGAATCGAGAGGAATTTCACCCGGAACTAGAGTCACTCAGCAGCTGAAATTCACAGGAAGATAGGATTCAAGGTACATACCGGCAAGAATCAAGAGCTTTCCGAGAGGTCCAAGGCCCTTTAGGGGAAATGGCCCCGGCATTGAGTGCGGTGGCTACGATCAAAGCAGCGCCTCCCAGTTTCTGGAGAGTAGTTCTGACATCTTCCTTGCTAGTATTGATCTACTCGTGGGCGCCCAGGTCTCGAACAAATCGCTCCTTCTGGTCATCTCTTGAAATGGCAACCACCCGGAATCCAAAGCGATTCGCATATTGGATGGCGAGATGACCGAGACCACCAAGTCCCTGGATCGCAACTGTAGAGCCAGGCTTGATGCCCATCTATCGCATTGAGTTGAAGACCGTGACGCCTGCGCAGAGAATCGGGGCATATTCGGCGGCTGAGACGTGAGAAGGAATTCTCACACCTGCCTCGGCATTGAGAATGCAGTTTTCGGCATCTATTGAAGAAGCTATTAGAATGACGATGCCTTTTGACAATCGAGCCAATTGCGATGCGAGCTACTTACATCCGCCATTCTTAGTTATGCCGTTGATGCTGCCATTGTCGCGCATTTGAAAATGGCCCTTGCGACAAGCGGGGCAAGTGCCTGAGAAAATCGCAATCGATCAGCCTCAATTTGATACCTCCCAGAGAATACAGGGTAGTGAGCGCAATTTACCGTCATGGCCTCCGTGCCACCCTCCACCGATACGATCGCCGAACTTCCACTCCGAGACATAATCGCCTGTCGCAGCCACATGTCCGATAATCTCATGACCTGGTACACCTGGGCTGTATTTGCCAGAAAGTTAGCCCCGTCGACTCAGAATATCCCTGCTTCAATGAAATGACGAGAAGAGGCAACGCACAATTTACCCGCCAAGCCATGGGCCTGTGCAGCCGTGTCTGAGAAGCAAACACCGCATGCCTCCACCTTCACCAGCACCTCACCAGGATTTGGCAGGGTCAGCTCGACTTCCTCAATCGTCAGTGAGGCACCCGCCTCCTTGAAGGCAGCTTATTTGTAATGAGTTGGAAGACTCATCGTGGTGGTACTGAGGGGTTGATTTTCGAGTGGTCAGTAATGGTTGAGGGGGAATAAGGGAAAGAGGATGAGAGGAGGAAAGTGAGGGAGGTGTAGAGAGCGAGGGGCCTTTTATACGAGGCTCTGCCCAGTATCGACCTTTGAGGCTATATTATGCACGGTGACCGCATCTCACTGTACTAGTGCTTAGGTTTGAATGAATTCAATCCCGCTCTGTTCATCATGTCCAATCACCACGAATGGTGGCAGTATCACTCGAGTCAGCATTCAACCCACTAGGTGAAAGGCCGAAGAGCGGGGATCTGCGATATTGGAATTTCGGATTTCTTTGGTATCTCCTAGAAACTCCGGACTTTGAGGTTTCTGTTTGTCCTGTCATACCCCAGCTAGATTGATTAGGAATCACCCTAAACAACCTCCCGGTGTATACCGGGGCGTCCATATCGCCACACACAGGGCTATCCAAGGTGAGTATACACCATGATAAATGCAACTGATTGGTTGCTGAGGTGTATAGCGAGGAATGCGACTACGTCGAGCTAGATTTACTGGTGAAATTCTTGCGGTCTCATTGCAAGGGGCAAATACACGATTTATAACCACCAAGGGACAGTACCAAGTGAAATCAGGAGTTATTCTAGTTGTTCGCGATTCCATATCATGTCATGAAGAGCTCGATGACCTATTTATACTTCTTCATGCACAGAGCCTGAAGCTCTCTGAATCTTCCTTGTGTGCGCACTGAAACCGACTACATGAGTCAGGTCAGCATTCTTTAGGCCCAGTGAGAAGCCAATAAATTTTTCAGTTGTCGGGGCTGTCAACTTGCTCGAGTTCGGTCCACTGGCGCTCCAGCTCTCGCTTGATCCACGAGGTCCGCCAGCCCAGGATTTTCTCCACGCAGGTAAGGAACTCCAGCGAACCTTGATGTTCTGTCCAGTGCTTCAGACAGTAGCCAACTAGATAGGGGGTTTAGTTGAGGATCACATACGGTGGGAAATGAGAGACTAACATCGATGAAGGAGATGGCATGCCATAAAATAGGCATTATGAACACTTTCATTGGACTGGGACAATCCAATGACGTTCAAAATATGACTTGCGATGTTTTTCTATCATATTCTGTTAGCAACACGGGTGAGAAGGTGATCATTATATGGGTCAGCACATACTTCTGACATCCGTCGCGAGCGAGCCATCTGGTAATCAGTCATGGGTCGGGAGCGCCCCTCGGAGAATGTCAGGAAAATACAGGCGGCGTGATAATATTGCATTCCAACAACTACACGCGCTGTGAGTGCCCAATAATTTCGATAGAGGGTTGTGACAGGGAGAACAAACCAGCTGGGGCAGACATCATCCATATTTCAGGAAACGGCCGATTCACAGCCACATCCGCTGGTTGATATCGGAGTGGCTGCCAGGTGGTGGGCTTTGCCCGATGCCACTCCTCGACAGCGTTGGCCACTTGGAGTCGTGCATCTTCATCCACTGGTTCCTGAGGCACGGTGCGGCAGATTCGGAGAATGTCGGCACAGTGGAAGATTACCATATTTGCAACTGCCGCATCATCGCTGCGCTGAAACATTGAGGATCGTGCATAATTTTGCAGATCCAGCTCGAAAGGCTGATACTGCACCACCGAGGCGTAGATAGCTTGTCGCAGAAATTGCCAGCTGACGGCTTCTGCCAGTCCGCCCGAAGATGCGGAGCGAGACATTAAGTTAATAAGGCGATTCGATCCCAAGAGGTGGAATTGCGGGTCAGTGGTGTTTTCCAGCTCTTCGTATATTCGTAACAGGACTACTGTAACCAAGAGGTTTTCATCGTACGTCTGCTCAGGCCGATCTAACGCCGGGATGAGCAGCTCTAGACACTGGCCATGGTATTCAGAGGCCTCCGAGTCGCTCTGATTGCTGAGAATTGCGTCATGCCGCGCTGCAAGAGCCATCACTGCTTTTAACACCATAGGGACCTGCAATGCCCGACGGGAAACACCCGTACTAAAATGGCACTGGGGGTCGCAAATGTCTGCCTGATATCATGTTAGAACACGAGCAGCATGCAGGCAAAGAGCATCACTTACCCACGGGGCAATTTTCTGAATGAAGTTACGCATCAGAGACGCTTCACGTAGTGATAAGGAAGGTGGTCCGTCGGTCGGATGGGAGAGAGACAGAGAATTCCCCATGGTAATCTGCTGCTGAGGAGAAGTTTCATTGGAATGAGACTGCGCTGCTCCCGGACTAACATGTTCCACAGCGAGGATCCCTGAACCACCATTGTTATGCGGATACCAGGATGGTTCTACCGACAACGGTCTCATCGTAGTCAAGGTCTCATTCTCTGGAGTATGACTGTCTTGAACATGAGTCTCTTCAACATGTTGTTCCCTATCTCCATCCACATCATCGCAGGATTCGAGCACGAATGTCACTAAACATTGCAGGTCTCAAAATCAGCGAAATTCCCCATGTGTTTGCTGCAACCACTCTCAAAATCACTCACCAGGCTGAGATGTATTCACCCAAACTTGATCCTCATCCCAGTCAAGATCAAATCGTGCCGATATACCACTACTTTTTTGGTAGACTTGACGAACGTTCTTGAAGTGGAATGGTGGATCAAGCTGGCATACTCGACTCTGGCGCGCGCAGGGAGCACAGGACGAGGCCCCTGGAGGAATCACACAGCGGATGTGACGATACCGACACCGTTCACAACCTTTGCCCACTCTCATTTCATGACCTTATGTCCTCATGGGGTCAGTTCTTCGAGTTTTTGAGGAAGCTGAGGGATTTGCATTCCCACGCCCTTTTCTCGACCTTCGTTGACCTGTTCGAGTTAAAGTTGAAGTCGAATTGAAATGAAGATGAGTGCCAGGAAGATGAAGCTGGAGATTCCCCGCATTTGCTGACTCAGCAGGGAATTCGGGGAACCCATGCCAAGACATTGGAATATTAGATGCCTCTTTCCTCTTTCCTTCACGACTCGACAATTCTGTTCTTCTTGAATCATCTTGAATCGTACTAGCTCATCTGTGCTCTCTTGTCGCCAAGGTGATCCAAGCGCTGTGCCAATGTCGGTTGTTCCTCACTAGCCCGGGACCCCCGCATGTCTCTTGGCCGCAGCGGGCCATCCAATTCTGCTGCCTGTCAACAGGCGTATCCCGAGCGATTGATACATTCTGCTTTGGGAAAGTTCATTACAGGATGAGAATTTCTTTGCCCCAGTGGGATGAATGACCCTTTCCCAAGCAAAGAGTCTCCAGCGATGACTAGCTCGATGCTTCTCTGCCTCGGGCAAGAGTGATAACCACCTGGCCCATCATGGTAAACAAGACCGATCGACGTCTATGGTCGTGGATTGCGGCAGTGTTACTCATGCAGATAATCCCGGATGCGATCCAATGATAACATTCCTAGCCCGGCATCAATAACAACAACTCCTTCGGCTTGGTCTTCACCAGCCAGTGGGTCAATCGCCAATATTTAGTGCCGTTCCTGCAATCTTGGAAAAAATTGACTCCGCCTCAGGGCTACCAAGATGATGTAATGTCGACGCCCCGGAAGTTGTCGCCTTGACGGACAACATACAGACCTTGACCCCTGAGGATTGTCAGTTGCACAAATGCTGGGTCTCCTGGCAGTTTTCGCCACGCTGTGGCAGGTAGCAGCCACTGATTCAAACAGTTGTATGTGCAACGTTCTTGCTTATATGTGTTTCATTTGCCCCGACTAGCTCGCTGACCCGGTATTCCCAGGTTCAAATAGCGTTACTATCTCCAGTCAAATTGACGCCAACAATTTGGCCAACTGCGATACTCTCGGTGGCAGTCTGACCATCGCGTCCTCTGTCAGCGGGGCAATCACGTTGAACAGCATCGAGGAGATCAAGGGATCCCTCACCGCGGAAGGGGCTGACGGGCTGACGGGGATCATCGCCCCTAATCTTGATACTATTCAAGGTACCCTAACGTTGGTTAGCCTGGGATCCCTAACCACTTTGACGATGAGTGCATTGTCAGATGTCTCATCAGGGATTACTATCACGGGCAACTCAAAACTCAAGACCCTCAGCATGGGGGATCTCGAGAAAGTTAATGGTCAACTGAAGCTGACGGGCTCATTTACCAGGTGGGTTTCATGTCATGCCTTGCGTAATTAGACTCCAGATCTAACAACCTAAATAAAGTGTGTCATTACCATCACTCGATGAAGTCAATGGCGAAACAACCATTCGTGGCTCAAATTCCATGTTGTGCAGCGCCCTAAACAGCCTCCAGTCTAAAGGCGTGTATCGTGGGAGTTACTACTGTGTGGCGTCGGGATCGGGTTACTCGCTCAGTCCGGCTGCTAAAGGAGGCATTACAGTCGGCGTCATTTTGGGGGGACTGTTAATTCTACTTGTTCTATGGTATGTCTTACGGGCGCGTCGCTATCGAAAGAACAAAAATATGCCACCGGTGGGCTCTCTCTCGTCATCGACGGTAGAATCCGATGAGAAGCAAACTAGTCTGCACGATCAGCCGTCACCATTGCCGAGTCCGAAGCCACCGGTCCCGAGGAAGCCTTTGGGCCCTCCGCCAGCACAACTAGATGGGCGTTCGGTCTATGAAATGCCAAATGCCTCGACCCCTGTTCGTGAATATCATGAGTTGGACGCAGGTCCTGTTCTTAGCTCACATCAAAGGCCGATACACTCCGAGGCATAACAAGAGGGATTTTTATGTTCAAGAAGTGATTATACATTTCCAGGTCATCTAGGCAATTAGCTGCATTAAGTCTTATCCTACCATCCTCTGTGGTGGGATCTTGCTTCTGCCAATCAAAATGGAAAACATATTCATAGCCTCCATTGCGAATCACCTACAGGGCGAAATATTACGCGGTTATACTATGCTTTGAAACTGTCTCATGCGTGAAAGTACATGTCTCATTCATTCATTTTGGGGGAATAAGGATAACAAAAGGTCTAAATTTAAACAATGACCTTGTGGTCAGCAGGCGCCTCCTCAGGCTCGCCGAAGATGTTAATGTTCCAGCGAGGCTTGTCTGTAAGGTAAATCGGTTAGTAAACCATCCACAAAGATTCATTGGAGACATGTACGACAGGAGCACATACTAGCAGTGTAAGGGGTGTTGTAGCGCTTGCGGTCATTGCCCAGAGCGCTGACCTTCGCAACCTCCTCGGCAGTAAGCTCGACCTCCTTAAAGTTGTCGCGAATGCGCGACGGGGTCACCGACTTGGGGATGACACTGTGGCCGCCGACCTGGGACCAGGCGAGGATAACGTGGGCAGGGGTGACATCCTGGCCGGTACGCTTGGCGACAGCCTCGGCAACCTCCTTAACCTCGGGGCGGGTGATGAGCAAGGGGATGTTGAGCATGTTATTACCGAAGGCCTAATTGTACGACTTTATTAGTATTTCTAGGGTTCCAATACCCATAATCAAGAGGCTATAACATACGGAGTAGGCAGTAACGTGGATGCCCTTCTTCTGGCAGTACTCAATCAGGTCGTTGCTCTGCAGGACGGGGTGACGCTCGATCTGGTTGGCAGCGGGCACAACACCGGTACCATTGATGAGAGCCTCGAGGTGGGGGATGGTGTGGTTGGAGACACCGACAGCGCGGGCCTTGCTCTTGGGAAGCTTGGTCATGGCTATTGATAAAGCATGAAAGTTAGCTGGTCACAATCCTGCAGCAAAGCTTGTCACCAAGGCCTACTCACCCTTCCATGTGTCAACGATGGAAACACCGTCGTCAATGATCACATCACCACCCTCAACGGTGCTGCCCTCAACGAGGGGGAAGTAAGACTCGCCCTTCTGGAAAGCGACGGGCCAGTGAACCAGGTAGAGCTAAATTATTGTCAGCGAAATCTTCCTCGGTCCTTGTGTGACGAGTTATGATCTCCATCCAAAACAAGACGTACATCCAGGTACTCAAGCTCAAGCTCAGCAAGGCAGGCATCCAGGGAAGCCTCGACAACCTCGGGGCGGTGCTGGCTGTTTACAATTAGAATGACTTCATATTTTCAACTTCCCATATGGGAGAGTGGATGTTGATGGTCAAGTACCTGTTCCAGAGCTTGGAGGTCTATATTCGAGAGAAAAAAAGGTTAGAATATTGGTGTAAAATTGACACGTCCAAGTTGTATGGAACAAGGAACACTCACGATGAAGAGGTCCTCACGCTTCAGACCGGGGACATCCTGGAAAGCGCGCTTGATACCAGCGGCAACCTCACGCTGGTTCTGGTAGCTGTATCGCGACGACGGAGATTAGTTTTATTGCGTTAAATGTGGAACGGCGAATGCAATTGGGCGATTCATTGTGGTGTGGCATGGGAGGGGTCTGTTCGTACATGGTAGCAAGATCCTAGCGATTGTTAGCATTTCTCTTCTGCACTCGATACAGGGAAAAAAGTGAAGCATACCAGGTGGCGGTAACCGGCCTTGAGGGCCTCGTAGACGGCCTCGCCGACCTGACCGGGGGCGGACTGCCAGGTACCAAAGCCCAGCTGGCTGTCACAGCGCGTTAGTTTTAAATTCGGTGGTTATGAAGACCATTGGAGCTAAGAGGGCCACGCAATCATTCTGCTGGAGCACGTACGGGATCTGAGCACCGGTGTTGAGAGTGACCTTCTTGCCGAGAGACATGGTGGAATATGGAGATGTCGTAGGGGTGATGGGAGAAGAATTGTGTGAAAGAAGCTGGGAAATAGGGAGAGGGAGGTTGTGATGGGGACGCGCCACTTAAATACGTCTTATTTCTATGATTGCCCATGATCGATACTCATGACAGCATAGCAAAGTCTGGCGCAGACCCGCGCGACGTGGATCTCTTTCTCTGGCGGGGTTCATCCCACGCCCGCCCTCGGAGCAGACTCCACCGACTTTCGCGACTCTTTGAAGCATTACAGACGCAGGGAACTTCCCTGTTAGAGCTCGTATATTGATTTTGGGTCCCTGTAGAGCTCAATCTGCTCTTCATAGGTGGTATTTTCCTTGATTTGGAGGCTGTTTTAGGTCATTGGAAATGTCTATCGACTCGATCTATCTTACTACTACATCGAGCCATTCAGGCTGGACCTGCTCCAACTTATTCCTCTCCATTACTCCGTAAACAAGTCTGGTTCCCCCACATCTGCTGAGTAATTCGTGATGTCATAAAAATTAACTAGTTAACTTATCCGTTTTTTATCCGTTGGTTCTGGTGCTTTTGTTCTCTTTTTTTACCGACCCCCACTGGTCGCAAGTAGGCAGTTTAGAATGGGGTTCCATGGTAACAACTATTAATATCATTAGTCAATAATTGTACCATCTAACTAGTATAAATCTTGAAGACCTTGGGGGCAGTCCAGACGCCATTCGGGCACCCGATTCGGTCTAGCGAGGGGCAATCTTCGGATTTTGGGCGACCATGCATCAATGATCTAAGACGTCCTCATTAGCTTTGAACTTTGTACACAATGCTCCAGACCAGTTTCCCTGAGCAACCCGGCATTCCTACAGTAGTAAAGTACCGTAGTACAGTACTACGGTAGTGCACTAAATGCCGGCCGCCTCTCGGAGTATCGCCGGTCTGGTCGGCTCGATCGCTCCGACCTTCGCATCTACTCCGGGCGGGGGTATCGCCTAAGAGTATAATATTTGTGAGCTTTTCCGATGGGACTCGGCTCGCAATCGCTCAAACGATCCTGCACGACTCGGATTCGGGACCTAATCGCTAATCACCACCGAGGAGTAGTATGGGGAGAGGTGACAGCCCTGTCTGCTATGGAAATTGCTATGAGGGACGCGCGGAGCAGGAAATATATATCCATGGCCACTATGTACGTCTCTGTCTTTCAATTTCTGTATACACATTTTACGATCTACAATTCCTCAATCATCAGGTTCATTCAAGTCTACATGGACTTCCTCATAATTTGAATAAATAGAATCATGCATTAAGCTGGACCTAGTCATATATATGGCCAAGCATCTGCTCCAATCATGTAATAACTCCAATCATGTAATACTAGAGCAAGGGATCTCACAGAGTCCCGACCACTCTACTGATTCATAAAGACCTTCAACAAAGCCGGGTAATTAGGAGTACCCATGCCCGTCACTGGATCCCAACCCTCTGCCGCACTGAATCCATTCGTGCCACAGCCAGCATTCGTGCCCTGGGTCACGTCATAAAATGCCTCTGGGTGGGCGTAGAGTACCGGGTTCACGAATCCCACGGTCGGCTTGCCGGCAGCCAGTCGCTCCTCGTTAATCCGAGTCAGAATCGCTGCGAACACCGGAGCCGAGGCCGAGGTTCCGCCAATGGAAGTGGGGATCAGCTTGTTCACAATAACAACATTATCGCCAATAGCCGAGACATCGGGGTAGCCACGACCAATGCGGTTGTAAATACCCCCGTTCGCGCCAAAGCTGTTGTTGTTGACACTCTCGTAATAAGGGTAGTTCGGGTCTGCTTTAGCAAAGTAGTCGGCCACGGCCTGCGATTGGTACGAAGGCCGCTCGTAGATGTTACTGAAGCCGCCTCCAGATGGGAAGCGAGTGACGGCCACTTCCTGGTGCGAGCTGGCCGAAGCACCCATGGGAATGACGGTGGCGCCAACGGCAGTCAAGTAGGGGCACGAGGCAGGGAAATCAGGGGCAAAAACCTTGCCATTCTCACCCAGGCAGTTGCTAGGTGTGGGATCACCACCGCGACCAGCCACGCCAGAATCACCCGAGGCCACCACAACGGACATGCCCTGCATGCCCAACTTCATGAATTCGCTGCATTGGCGGCGCTGATAGGCGATGGGGAGATCGGCCTCGGCCTCGCCGTATGAGACTGAAAGCACGGAAGGCTTATTGTAAACACCACACTGAAGGGGGCCTTTGTAGCCGCCTGGCTGGGGGTCTGGGTATGGAGGATCCAGGGGGGAGATTTCGGAACAGTACGAGCCATCGATGGAATCCAAAAAGGTGTTTAGGAATCCCTGGAAGGTGTAGTTGTTCTCGTAGACCATGTCATCGGACTGGAAGAGAATGGAGTTCTGGGGCCAGATGATCGGGTATGAGATTTGGAAGTCCAAGTCTGATTCAGGACCAGCATTGGCAAAGGAAGTTGGAGCCTCTCCACCGTCGACTCCCTGGAGCTTAGGGTGAGTGCCGGTTGGAATGTCCCTTCAGTGAGTGTCAGTTTCACGTCTGTCGGGTTTGGAGCAGTAGAGCTACGAACCTTGCAAAGCCAGTGAAGAAGATGTCAAGGTCCTCCTGGGCATAAACATCGGCAATACTCTCAAAGATGGCCAGCTCATTGCCAGGAGTTGCTTTGGATCCCTTGGGAATGTTATACATCTCTGTAGGTGGTTATTAGCAGAGAGAAACACACGCCGCTAAGCAGTACTTACTCTGAACACAGTCAGGAGTCACGGCCACGTCGCAGAGATCCAAAAGGCCCAAGCCGCCAAGCAGCTCGTCCAAAAGACCCTGTGCAATGGGCAAGATACTGGCCGGTCCACCATTAATGCGACGCTTGTCAAGGCTCCTCTTGTTAGCTTGAGAGACACCGCTCACCTCCCGGAGGGTGATGCCTGGAGTGATATAGTCGATGTGATCCCGCATCGAGTGGGGGACATGATATCTAGGGAAGTGCTCCAAGTCAGCCAATATGTTCTGCCTCAAGTCAAATTATTTTTGAGCTTACTCGCGGCAGGCGATGTGTGAGCGACCGGTCTCAGCGTGAGAGTAGAGATAATACTCCGCATGGAGTAGCTTCTCCAGCTCATCAGCACCGGCATCGAATTGCAACCACTGCTTATTTGCCGAGTGGCTGATACGGTCCACTGCTATGCCAGATGATTCCAGCCACGATCGCACATTATCAACTGCATCCTGGCTGGGCGCAAACAAGTCATGAACCTCGGCCTCCGTCATATGTCTCCCATAGCTGCTTGACGATGGGTTGGACCTTGAACATCCATCAAGTCAGTAAAAATTTCGAATCACAGTATGTAGGTTCGGTGAGTAGCAGCATACATTTCCATCAGAAGATCATGGCCACGATCCAGATTCGACTGCGTCAATCCAATTCGCACTGGTAGTGTGGTTGACCCATCTAGCTTCTTGCTCTGGATCCAAGAGTTGGGAATATAATCACGGCGCTCATGAACCACATACTCGTGGGGAGCAGGCCTAGCAATGACGGCTGTCGCAGCTCCGAGGAGCAGTAGCATGGAGGACTTCATCTTGGTAGGAGAGGAGTACAGAAGTAACAGAGAACAGAGAACAGAGAACAGAGAGACCAGGGTCAAGTCAGTCACTCCATACACAATGGAGGTTGGAGAACAAAGAACCGATTCTCGGGGGTCCGACAGATGTACCTATATACCTCTCTCCACTACCCTTTCACTCGTGATCCCTACTCACTACTCTTCTTCCCAGACCTTATTATTGTTTTCCCCTGTGCCTGAGAGGGGAAGGATCCTTAGTCTGCATTGAACCCGCAGAGGCCAAGCCCTGCGAACATCCAATGAACAGCCTCAAAACGGCACTAAACGCACAGGCTAAGCATGCCATGACCGGGGGATTCCCACTTCATATGTGGAACGACGATCGGCGTGGCAAGCGGGTCTGGAACGGGTCATTTACTTTGAGTATCTGGGGCTGGTGGGTTGGCTCTTTTGGAGATACTTCCCCAGCTAAGCAAGACCGGCGGTTGATCTTTGATGCTTGGACCTCACGATGAAAGCCGGACGGGAATGAACCAAGCATAATTCTGGCTGGGCAAAGGAAAAGCCATCCATTGACCTCTTCTGCTTGGTCTATCTACAATGTAGGGCCATGACCGCGAGGCTGTGCGCAAAAGACAAAATGTGCCATGAATTGAGCTTGAATCTGCTCGGTTAAGTCTGTAGGTGGTACCATGTGATGAATGTTTATTCACCTCCTCTCTTCCTTTGGCTCGTCTTGTATTCCAACTTTGTGATCTCTATTTTGCGTTCACTTCGGCTGCCACATCCTTCGTGTGACTTGACAATTGGCGGGGACTAGCAGATTGCTAGTCTGTTGTTAGTACCCATGGCCCCACGATGTAGGGAGCCGTTCTCAGCGGGATTGTGCTAGTTATCTCGTGGATCAGATTGGATGTTCAGGAGGTAGTACAATGAGCTGCTCGCTTGTTATCATTAGGTGCTGGTATCGACATCCTCCAGGCTTCTCGCTAAATTACTGGTCTGAGATACGGACACTACTACAGAATGCATCCTCGACCGTAGGTGAGATCTAAGCACATCAATAGTCACGTCAAGGCTTAGCAAATTCACAGTCAATTATACACGCCTACCCAAAGACACCATATTACAGTTCAACCAGGTTCAACCAAGCCTCGAGGGAATTTTTGACCTCGGCAGAGTTAAAAACAAGCAGCACGCCAAGCTGGTGTTATTATTATGCTTTCTTGAGAACGCTTCTACTCCGTGCTGTCGGAGGAGAAGTATTAACACGCCATTTTTACCTTAAATCAGAATATGTCATGGTGGTGGAGAACCAACAACTTACTCCGTATGGTAGCATTATTGCTTGAAGTTCCCCATAGCCCACGAGCCACAGCTCCGAATGCTCGATCTTCGATGCTCAACTGTTTATCATTGGCCATAAATTCAACAAGGTTTCCTGGCCTGGTTGACTCTCCACGCCAACGGCTCCACTTGGGCTCCATTCGGCAATCCACTCCTCCCATCGTAATCCGCAGGGCTCGAAATCCTTCTGGTCTGCCAATGACGGCATTTGCTCTGTTGATCGTGATATGCCCTGAACCGCTTTTACAATCATGGATACAGTAAGCAAATTGCCGCATGTCATCGTTCAAGAATATGGGCAATGCCGTGGTGGGACATATATCCACAGGCACGAGGGGAAAAGGAGAAAAAAGCGGGGATACTCGGTGGAGGGGTTTATGACGATCCTTTATCTCCTTTTGATTTGACTTTCCATGCAAAGAAGGATTGGCGGGTTGAACTCGAAGTAGATGACGAGTGGTTGGAATGGGGACCTTTTGAGATCTACCGAGGCGCATGTGCTCTGTCGGAGTTTTCTGCATGGGTACTGCTTGATAGATAGAACACATCCTTAGCCCGATGTGGTAACTGTCCTCCGTAGAAAGTTATAAATTACTGAACAGACTCGAAACTTGGTTCGACACTTTTAGTTGGGCTCCACTTTCCCCGCGTCAAGAACTCCTATCATTTAGGGCATGTGGACTGTTTTTGTCGCGATTCAAATAATGTTGAATGGTAATTCAAATTCGCTCAGTCTGGTGGACTGTGAGAACGCAGATGCTCGAAAATGCTAGCTAAGGGCTACAGTGTCCGCTCATAAAACGCTTCAGGCGGCATGCAAATGCAAAGATGCTTCTCCTTCGGGGCTTGGCAAGGGAATGCCAGGGGATACAGAGATAAGCACCAGTGGCGCCAGGGTCCTCCGTAGTGTACACCTCCATAAGCGCAAGCAAGAAGCCAAGAAAAGCCAAGAACAGCCAAGAAGCCAACAAGCTACTGTATTTGATCGCCTGGCTCGAGCGACCGCCAAACCGGCTCTGTGGCGAAGTTTCTCTCTGAGTATTTGGTCTGAGGAAACGCCTGATCATGAAAGCCTTGAAAGACTGTTTCCACAAATACTTGGCTGCGTTGATCCTAATCTGACCTTCCAGTCACGAGATGTCGGGATATCACAGGCCTTTGGCAAGTACGAAGTTTGGAAATAGAGGCAGGCAGAATCTCTTCGACATTCGCTGCTTCCAGTTTTGGTAGGCAGAACGGGGCCAACAGCCCATGCACTACACATCACAGTGGCATGCATGATGCAGCATGCAAAGCCTCGGGGTGGCCGGAAAGAAGAAGCCTGCACTGTATCTCGTACGATGCGTTCTCCTGTGCTTGTTTGCGGGGTAACGCAGGGTAGCAGGACTCGATTGTCAGGTCCAGCTTGCGGTAGGTTGCGACCGTAGGCTTAGCGTCAAATCGACAGGCACGTGGTTTTGAATGATTCGATAATCAATGCATAGACATGAATCAAGTGCCGACACTTTCAGATCCGCAGACACTTTCAGATCCGCACCATTTCCACAAAAGGTCCACCAACTGCTGCCGATGCAAAGGCTTAGCAATGTAATCGTTCATGCCTTTAGCAAGGTACGTCTCGGCGTCGCCCTTCAGGGCATTCCCGGTTAACGCGATGATGGGCACATCCACTTCCAACTGTCGAATCTGTTCGGTCGCCGTCAAACCATCCATTACCGGCATGTTGATATCCATCAGGATCACATGATATGCCAGCGGTTTCTGCTTGACCAAACGCACAGCCTCCGCGCCATCCCAGGCGGCATCTACTCTCTGAAAACCGAGAGTCGCCAGAAGCTTGAGCATGATCGTCTGGTTGACCTTGTTGTCTTCAACCAGTAGCAGTTGTTTCTGTGGGGCAACCTTCTGCAGTAAGGCGGTGTTGTCCACGGTTTTTGATTCCAGAACGGATGGCTTGACGGTTCTGGGTATTCTGAGAGCCGGCCGGTTAATGCGCCCCATCTTGGCCGAGATCCAGAACACACTCCCCGATCGCTCTGGGTTGGCATGGAATCCGACGGTGCCATCCATCAATTCCGCCAAGCTTTTGCAGATGGAAAGTCCGAGTCCCGTTCCCTGATAGCGACGTGTGGCAGAGTCTGCAAACCGAGTAAAAGGGGTGAAGAGCGTGTTGACTGCAGCTTCGGGTACGCCAATGCCAGTGTCTTCAACTTGGACAGAGATAATGTAGCTCTGAGGGTCATTCGGATCCACCGAATGCGATGCCTTTACGTGAATATACCCTGTCTCGGTAAATTTCACTGCATTGCCCACCAGGTTTTGCAACACTTGTCGGAAGCGCAGCGGATCGCCTTTTATACTTTTGGGGAAATTCGGGGCAATGACGCTCTCGAGAACCACTCCGGGTTTCAAAGTTGGCTGACAGTTCCGAATGACCGCGTTGACAATGTTTGGTATGTTCAGTACGTCTGTATTGAGAGAGAAAGATCCGGATGACAACTTTGAGTAGTCCAGTACGTCGTTGATGACCTGCAGCAAGATCGTGGTTGAGTCTTCCAGGATGGACGCATACTCTTGCTGATCGGTCGTCAATGGCGTTCGCATCAGCATCGTCAAGGCTAACAACATTCCGTTCATGGGGGTGCGCAACTCGTGCGACATGTTGGCCAAGAATTCAGTCTTGAGTTTTGACGACTCTTCGAACGCTTCGATCAGCCGTTCTTCCGCGGCTCTGCGCTCTGTGAGGTCGCGAGTGACTTTGACAAACCCTACATGTCGACCAAATTGATAAATCGGGGTGATCATCACGTTGGCCCAAAAGCGGCTCCCATCTTTCCGATAACGCCATCCTTCGTCCTCTACTTTGCCATCTCTCAGGCAGAGTTCGAGCTCTCGCGCCGGTTTGTTCGCCAAGCAATCTTCGCGTCCGTAAAAGGTGGAGAAATGCTTCCCAATGATCTCACTCGCAGTGTAACCCTTCAAAATGGCGGCCCCGGAATTCCACGTCGCTATGTGGCCACGATTGTCTAACATGAAGATTGCATATTCTTTCACGGTGTCGATGAGAATCTTATAAGTCTCATTCAGGAACGTTTGTTCACTGAATTTCGATCTGTGCTGTTCAACTCCCGTGGAGTGCGCTTCGAGCAGGACATAGATCAGGGTATCGTTTTCGAATATCGGTGTCACCCGGAGAGAATATTGCATATTAGACTTGGCGACACGGACAGGATGAATAACCTGTGAGGTGCGCGTCGTGGTGGCAGCGCCCAGCGCGCCACTCAACGACGCGATATCTGGCGCCGGAACGATATGCGGGGATAAATCGTAGATGCTCGTTCGCAGTAGTTCCTCCCGAGTGTGATTAGACAGGGCCAAGTGGCTGTCGGATGCTTCGATGATACGAAGCGACCCATCGAGCACAATTGTCGGAGTCGGGGTGTATCGATAAATCCGGCTCATGGGGTCATTGGTCAGGGTCGCGCTAGCACTCGATGGCGTCGTGGTAGTCTCGGGGTCATGCAACGGGGATCCGGTGGCTTTATCGTGCGTTCTGAGGTCAGATTCGGCGGGAGGCGTGACAACCATGGCGAAATTAACGGGCGGGCGATCTTCGAGGTTGAGGTGGAGCATTTGTTGGTCCAGAACCATCTTGTTTCTCACTACCCTGCCGAGTGGCAGGGTACAAATCCGATCGAAAGAGAGCTAGGAAAGAAGAATCATTCAATCATTGAAATCATCTGCCAGATCGAAATCTCCGACAAGGGGTGGATATCGAGATGGGGTAGCGGGGGGTCCAAGAGGAATCACAGATTTCGAGGGTTCGCGGCGCTCCGGTCGCACGATCGCACGATCGCAACAAGCATGGAAGAGGAAAAGAAAGAAGAATGGGCGTTCAGCGGAAGATGCGGCTTGGATCAATCAGCCTTGCAGGTGGGCTTTTGGTTTATTTTCGGGATTTGTCAAACGTCGTCTGCCAGGGAAAGTTTGCAAAACAGGGCAGCAGAGAATCGAGGCCGTCAAAAACACGACTCAGTCTGTGGAAGCGATTGGACGGACGTTGTTACCGGCGGGGGGAAGGTAGAGCCACTATGCCGAATTTAGCGCCGCGAACGCGTGGGAAGAACCAGTTGATGCAGACTTGGGAATGTGGACCAAGGTGGCGAGGTTTGCAATAGTTTAAATTCCAGCGAATTAGATGGATGAGAGATACATCTGGTGAGATGGTGAGAGGGTCTGAGATCGAAGAAAGGTGAGCGAAAAGAAAAGAGGGAAGAGACGAGAAGACAAGCTTTTGATTGATGACGACAGAGGCGACCCCCAACCAAGGCAGGTTGCTCCGATGTACATAATCGCCACATTATTCCAGGAGGCATAGCCGCTACATCACTCTCGCAAAGCACGCAGGACTTCGCCTGCATCCCAAATCCGTCAGAGTATAGTTCCCTTTTTTTCTTCAAGAAAGAAAAGTACTCACTGAGTGTGCCATAAATCGTGGCAATTGTGAAAAGCACGAATTTTTTGGATTTCAGACATATCACGAAGCTGCAGACAACATTGGCCCTGCTGTTACCAGACACCTCTAGGAAGAGGAGACTGGAGATTGATATTGTATACACATTTTTCCCATGGCCTATAAGAGTGGATATTATACCAAGTGATTACGCTTACCCTAATTCATCCGGTCGCCGTCTTTTAACCCGGCTATTTGGCCGTTTACTTTACGTTTCCACATTATTCGATACCTAATTGGGCCCCCGACACTTTTCCTCTGTATACAATGCCCTCTTTAATTCCTTCTTTCGTCCAGTCTCTCTTCACTTCATGGCAAACTATATAACATATTGCTTCTTGAATGCTCACTATGACTTTAATCCCGAATCCAGATGGTCTTCTACATTTCACTTCTGAACGCCTCCTCTACCGTGCAGCAGAGAACACTGACTCGGACAAGGAATTCATTCAAAGACTTCTGAATGATCCTACCATTCAAACTATGAGCACTGGCCGCCTTAAGGGACCTCTATTCCAGAAGTATGCAGAGGACTTTATCAAATCGATGCAAGATTCCCTACTTGGTCTGATTATCTGTCTCCCTCCATCCTCCGAGATGGTATCTTCTTCAGCGGGTGGCAAAGAGCAAAACCCCGTGCCCATCGGACACTTGGGCATTTTTTACACCCAGCCACCGGGTAGAGAGCATCACCGCTGCGCTATGCTAGGTATATCACTTGCAGACGGGTTTCGTGGTAAGGGATACGGCGGGGAAGCTATCAATTGGGCTCTAGACTGGGCCTTTCAGCATGTCGGATTGCATAGGATCAGTATATGTGCATTCTCATTCAACTTCAATGCACTGAAGCTCTACAAGAATCTTGGGTTTGTGGAGGAAGGCAGGGAGCGAGAAGCTCTATATCACCTTCGCACTTGGCATGATCTAGTCATGTTTGGAATGTTGGAGCATGAGTGGGAAGCGTTGAGGGGGATCAAATGATAATAATGTAATCTATCTAGTCAAGTTCTTTGGGTGCTACTCATCATACATTCCCAACCATTGGACTATCTGGTCAGTGAACAGGGGCAGCGAATGGTCAAAAACTAATGCCGAGACGGATTTTTCCAGGTATCCAATTACTTGGGTAGATTGTTCGGTCAAACTATACGGGAGAAAATTGTTATGCGAGAGTCTCGCCGCTCCCAGATAGCTCGTTTGTTCTGATTCACAATGCTATATCCACAGGATGTACGCGATAAAGATGCTAACAATAACTCTATCGGTCAGTGCAAGCAGAGACCGAGATGCTCTTCCTCGTCAAAGTTTTCACAATCATAGCGGGTTCTATCCTCCTCCGCCCACCCACAGGATGATTTTAGAAATTGGGCTGTCGCAAAATGACCCTTGTTCTCCGCTAGTTTCACACTCCGGACAAGCTGCTCTCGACCAGGACCATCGGTATGGGCGCCATTATTGAGCATAAGCTGCAGCCATGTCTATGTGACCACGCTCTGCGGCACCTTCCATCGCTGTTCGCCCAAATTTTCGTGACTTTGGGGCATTGATGTCGGCGCCATGGTCCAAAAGACGGCATGCAATCTCAATATGACCTCCCATGGCGGCAAATTGCAAAGCTGTAGCCCCCATATTTTCTGCAGCTGGCTGATTCACATTCGCGCCCTTCTCCAGAAGTAGAGCGAGGAGGTCCACATTGCCGGTCTTTGCAGCGATTTGTGAAGCGGTCTTGCCACCGGCGCCTGCTTCAATCTGGTTGATTTTCGCACCCCTCCGAAGAAGAAGTTTCACCATATCGACATTCCCGGCGTTCACCGCAACTTGCAGAGGTAGCAATTCGGTATTCACCCTATTTTAGATGTCAGTGCTCAGATTAGATAAAACTTGGGGATGTTTGAAGAGTTCCCATACTTATCAGAGACTACGGCTCTCTCCATCATCCCCTGATTCACGCCCGCACAGGCTGCCAACAAGTCTGATACAAGATGATAATTTCTCCAAAAGAGGGACGCTGTGAGAGAACGGCTTTTATCTTCTTGGGTCCAATTCATCGAGTCTAGCAGAAGCTGTAGGATTTCGCGGTCACTCTTGGATGCTGCAACTTCTAGAACCGATGGCACAACTTCCTCGGTTTCCCGGTGCCACCAGCCTGAGCCTTGGTTTGTTATTTCTTCGCCCTCGTCTGGTGGATCGGTCACGTATACAAGACCCCTCGGATCGATTCCAAAATTCAGGAGGACCCGGACAATGCCAGTTCTTCCCCAAAGCACCGCCATTCCCACTGCAGTGGGCGCCTGGAAAGGGGTTGAAAACATGCAAGAAATTGGCAAACGAGTCTGTCATTTTCCGTTATGACGGCCTGCCAAACAATCGCATTAAGCTCTTTCTCTGTGGCGAGTGCCCCCCTGTGGATGAGAGTCTGTGCAAGTGTCATGTTTCGTCGCGTGAGGGCTGCCTCGAGCGGACTTTGGCATTCTGGCAACCCCAGATTGTCTAACCAACCGTCGAAACTTTCGAGAGGGCCAAGCTTCATCTCTTGTTGGTCCACCCCACGGCTTAGCAGGTACTCTACCAAACCATCCTCTTTCGCCCGGAGAATGGCACAAGTGAGTATCATCTGTCCGTTGTTGCGAAGGATGGTCGGAAGAAACCCGAGTGCCTCCAGGCAGGATAATGTTTCCATGTTTGGAATATATGGAATACGATGTCCTTCGGCGGTAACACCTGCAATTTTGAGGAGTTGGATAAGCTCACGACTTCCTTGCCCAATCGCTGCGCCAAGGGCGGTATCGGGAAAATCATCGTATAGATCATCTGGTGGAGCTTTCAAGCTCAACAAGCTCATTGCACCCTGAACATCTTTCTGCTTGATGGAATGAAATAGTTTGAAGCTGAAGCAATCCATGACAGCCGACCAGTCCACGGAAGCTCCCGCGGCTACCAAGGTAAGATGCAGCTCGAGGTTTTGCTGAGCCAAGGCTCTCTCCACGAGCGTTCTGTGACCGGCACCTCTTGCCCGTAGAAAATGGTCAGCGGCCGAGACAGCGACACCTGAATTCAAAAGGAGCTTCGTTGCCTCTTCTCGGCCAAAGGCCACGGCGAGAATAAGAGATTGATCCAAGCCATAAACCATGGGACTTGGTCCTTTCATGTTCCTGGAAGCGTCGAGAAGCATACGCATCATCGCAATGTCCCCTCTCTTGGAAGCTAGACCAAAGACATCGGTTTCAAAGTCAGGCCAGGCGCCGTCTAGGTGAGTCCACTGAGTCGCAAATATGTCCGCACCGTGATCGATCAATAATCTGGCTGTTTGTAGCTGGCCCAGACTTACAGCAAGGCCGAGAGCTGTGACGGTGGGATTATCTGCTCCGAAACGCCGGAATCGTGTTTCGGGATGTGGATAAACATTCAAAAGCAGTCGAAGAAGCTCCAAGTTCTCGTGAAACCAGTGGCTGTGTCCTGAATCATTTGCCATGGCCTCAATAGCAATGTGGAGTGCGGGCTTCCATTTGAACCGATGAATGTTGGCCTGAAATGATAGCAAAAGGCGAGTTAACTCAATCGCAGCCTTTCTGTTCTCGACATCTGCCGCAAACTCCAAAGGTGATACCAGCAGCACTTTTCCAAGTTTGAATGTGTAATGGGATTCATTCCAGCTTGCAACATCTTCTCAATAGTCTTCAATTGGTGCAGTCGGATTGCAGATTGGAATAATTTCTCACAAATAGCCTGGGCGGATGGCTGGACAGTCGATGAAAGCCGTTCAGATATGAGGGTGCTAGACATTCCCAAGACTTCAACGAGCTTCAAAACAAGGCGATCCTCTTCCGCAAGATATTTTTGTCGATCAAGGTTTCCACCCTGGGCATTTATTGGAAGTTTATTGGAAAGCAAAAACATGGTCATCCGAAGAAACTGGTCCATATTATACTCGGTCAATCTAGTGATACAGTCAGCATTGTAGAACATGTGCATGCACACACTCGACACCCACCCTTCGCGCTCTTGTGAAGACTTGTGATCCTGGTGGGCTTTCCTCAACTCGATAAAGTCCAGAAAATCCGAGTTCAAAGCAATCATGAGCTCTCGATGTACCTGTGGGAACACGCGCCTAACAGTGTTTGAGATGGATGCTGTAACACTAAGCATGCCCGAAAGGCTTTCTGTGGAATGTGAGCTTTGAAGTAGCAATTTTCCGAAGGGGACCAATGCTGACCTTTGTATTGGTGGAAAGGGTGTTCACGAGAGAACTGCATCCAGGGCAGATTTACTATCAATTGCAGCTGCCTAGTCCGCGCTGGAGGGGAGCAAACCATTACACCTGGAGGTGCTTCTGGGGATGCAGCTAGCGTGTGTTAATTCCACAGAAAACATATCTAAACGATATACAATTACCTGGGCGAAACCTGTCGATAGTGGTGACATATGCCTGTCTCGCGATTTCACGTCGAACTTTCTGGGGGTCTTGGAGTTTCCCGTCGATGAAGACGTCAATTTCGCCTCCTCCTCTTCTTTTTTTTTTCTTGAGCAATGTATATCCATGTGTTTCGTCCGTGTCGTTTCTTAAGTTTCCATTCTCGAACCAAGGTTGATATTGATTATTCCTGTGTGGAATCAGAGTCGGTCAACCTTGGTGGCATCGCATTTTGTATATCTTACGTCTTATGAAATCTGTGTTCAACCCGCATGATCCTTGCCAGTTCCTTGAGTGTCACCTTCTCTTTCAGATATAGACGCTCAATTTCGGTCCTATGAGCCTCCCAATCCGAGTTGTCCATAATAAAGAACGTCGAGACGGTTGAAAGATGATTTCGCAGGATTATACCCTGAATCAAGGGGAGTTGTTAAGTATTAGAGGGCTAACACCCAAAGGAAAAAGTCATTGTGACCACCCAGCTAGATTTAAGGCTCCGTAAAAGGCAGATTTGCTATCAAGCCACACTGTATGCACGACAATTTGAGCAAACTCCAATCAGCGTCAGGATATTCGCATTCCGCTGTCGATTGATTTGCTTCACTGGACAGGGGAAACTTGGTCAGTCTCAACAAGATGCGGTCTTGAGTAAGCGGTTATTCGTATCACGCGATGATTGGACAGGTGCAAAGTTGGTGTGCATACACACTCTGTGTGCCTTGTCACATCCATCTTTTGCGTCCCGACCGCCCTGCTAGTTATCCCTGTTAACCCCCCCCCCCCCCCGGGAATTTGAACCTAGCTTTCTATCTCAACTCAGACAGACTCAAATTATTTCAACTTGAGTGCAGGTGGTTTTATGCATTCTGTGGAACAGCCATTGCTATCTCTGAGGTATATCGGCCAGTATTTGCTGATCAGGCGGCTGCCTAGGTTGAATGGATCGCCGTCTGGAGAGGTTTTGGTCCATGAGATAATTTCGCCGTTTCCTTAAGTACTTCTTGTCTCCCACAGTGCAGAAGGAACGATCACTCTAAGATATTACTCCTTAAGGATAGGTTTTCTATCCGCGTCGCGTTCTTACCAAAGCTCCTCCTCACAATGTTCTCCCTTCCTGACGACTCGGGATTCGTTCAAAATATGGAAAACTCGGGTCCCGAGAATTCACATACTTCACAATGCTCTGAGGTGCCCTGCTTATCATCAGAAGCAAGCGGCACGGTATTTGAGCAGACTTTCTACACAGGTGATATCAGTCAACAATGGATCCTTGAAGGAGGTCCAGGCTTTCCACCCTCTAATGACGTGGGAGAGCCTATTTGGGAAGGATTCTGGCCATCAGCTTCAATTCTAGAAGCCTCCGGTTCTTCTATCCACGGGTATCATGGTACCAGAAACGTTGAGAATCAAGGGCCCATTACCGCAAATTACATGGAACCAGGGAGTGAAATCGCCTCACTTCAAGACGCGGAACCCACCCTCTTCTTATCAATTCTGGACAATAGAAATCTTAATGAAAGCCCTACCGCGTCCTCCGGAAATATTGTTCGTCCTAGGAATCGGGCTTCTCCCTCATATCGCCAAAGAGAACAAAATGAGTAAGTCCGTCTGTTCAGAAAATATCATTTCTGTGAAGATATGAAAGATTCTCATTTATTTGTAGTTCAGGCCGGTTCCAATGTCGCTGGGAAGGTTGCAATTATTCAGGCACCTTTCTAGCAGAGTCCTCGTTGTGGCGGCATATCAGAGCCCAACACCTTCAGCCAGATCGCTTTAAATGCCCTGATCCAAGTTGCAGGAAGGCATTTACCCGAAAGGATAAGATTTTGGAAAATTATCGAATGATGCATGACAAGTCTTGATATTCAGTGTTGGCTCATTAAGCCCTCCAGGGCCATGAGTATTTTGTGTATATTGTTGAGCTATCGGCCCGAATTTGTTGCCACATTTTCACCGGCTCGGAAAGCAGAGACTATTCGCTTCCACTCATAGTGTGAGATTCTGAGATAATAGAGATAGTGCGATAGCATGTGGAATGCCGAGCTCTGACACCACGATCAAGCCCCATAGGCCCAAAAGTCAAGTCGGACCCGACCCTGTCGATCACAATCTCAACCCTGGTAAAACGGGCCATATCGACAACTCTATCGCACCAATCTATCACTCAGTGTGGTACGTGATCAAGGAATAAGCCAATCCAGAGCGAAATGTGCCCATGCAATAGAGATCGACGACTTCTTGATATGTCAAAACACATCCCATATCGAGAACAATTGTGGGCCTCGGCCCATCCAGGCTGCACCGCATGGACTGGAAAATAATGACCACAAGGAAACAGGTTTGTAGCACATTGGTTAAAAGGTACTCCGTAGGGGGCTAGCAATAATCGCTCCCGCCCGATCGTTATAACAAATAAGCAAAAGACCCCCTTGGATCGTGGCTGGAGCAGATCACCACGTTCATTCGCGAGTCCTGCTCTGACCCAAGCAATTAACCAGCAAAATGCTTGGCTTGATCCGTCTCTACTCCTTGGTGGTATTCACCATCGCCTCTGACCTCTTCTTCCAACAAACTCATGGGCAAAATGTCCCACCAGAGCAATGTGCCACAGGCGTGCATGCCATCATTGCCCGTGGACAAGCAGCGACCGGAGAAACAGGCTTTGATCCGTTGAATGTCATGGCGGCACTACAAAACCTCATCCTGAACCAGATTCCCGGCTCAACGAGTCTCGGTCTTCCCTATCAATATGGTGCAGAAAATAAGTTTGTCGCTGTGTATGATGGAGCGCAGCTGTTGCAGGACTACATCACCAGCTATGTTGCTAGTTGTCCCAAAGCCAAGATTGTCGTCGTGGGTTACTCACTGGTGAGTTTCAGAATTCCCCGGTATAGAAGAGAGCAATTTAGACTGATCAAAATCCAGGGTGCATGTCTCACAATGGACGCAATCTGTGGAACATCTTCTATCGGGTTTATTCCAGTAACCGCGCTTGATAGCAAATATGCCTCCAACGGTAAGACTTAAGGCTCCGATTGTATTCGAAGTCGCAGAGGCTGATTAGTAGGAGCAGTGATTGGTGTAATCGCATACGGAGATGAGACCTTTGCGCCCTTGCAGTCGTGGAACGTCGGAACATGCGACATTGGACTCGGAGTAAGTGTGGGAGTCTTTGATACAGCTTTCGAGATTTTCTGACAATGTGCGATAGCTATTTCCTCGTCTGGCCCCCTGGTCATGCGAACCTTTCGCTTCATCTATTCACAGTTATTGTGACATAGGCGATAGTCAATGGTGAGTAACAAGATCCACATTTTTCAAGTACCAAGACTTTGTCTAACCATCAGCTCATTGCATTTATAGTTGCTCTCCGTTTCCTCTTGACAACAATGCCGCCCATCATGCCTACCAGGCTAAATATGATCAGGCCGTGGTGGATTTCATCAAGGAACGACTATAATACATCGCGCGGAATTGACTCAGGGAGGCTTATGGATAGAGGTTCTAGCGCATGATGGTACCTCATGCGCATCAATCGGGGGAGATGGATTGCCGGATATCGCGACTCTCTGACAGGGTAACCTGCCTCACGACAAAAATGATAATAATGTTCAGATCGATCGGACCAGAAAGGCCTCACAAGCTATTGGTTCATGTCTTTTCTTTGTATTCATCACCTAAAGTCTCATTCATCCTTAGTCGTTCGTGTGCCCCTTCGTATACCTGCAGTTCAGACAGCCATGTTCGGTAATTGTGATCAACATTGACAATTTTTGACTGTCCCAGTGGTTCAGGCCGCTCATCTTAACCTTACGAAAAGACAATCCAACATAGTCATCTTTGTCATCTTGACGGTCAATTAAACCAGCTCCAAGATAACAGCCCTCAACACTTCATCCCTCCCTCACGCGAGTTCTTGCGAATTCCGGTGGGGCCAGTACGATGCAACAAGGCTCTCGGCACTCTGGTTCCACGCGGGGGCGGAGTATACCAGGTCCTTATCTCCGTACTCAGACGTTGTTCATCCTAGATCAACGCACCAAGTAGTCCGGTCATTTGCAATGTTATTGAAACATGGATTACAAGCTCCTAGGTGGTATCCAATTCTTATAGGAATCACACTAAAAATAAATGGCAGTTCTGTTATGTAGCATCGCTAACTTGGTCGCGCCCTAGCGTGTTAGTCAAATTCCCGATCGAGTCCCCGCAATGACTCGAACTTCACCACTCCCGGCAATGATAACATTTCTCCTCTTTCAACTTTTGGTTTGCTGCCTGTTGAATTTCCACATCTACTTTCACCTCAATTACTCTACTGAACCTACCAAATTAAAAAACCTCACCATGGCTTACCAAATCCAATACGCCGAAGAGAGCGATGCACCCGCCCTCGCCCAAATCAACACCCTCAGTTTCCAAGGCCGAGGTCTCTTATCGCAAGTCTTCCCGGAGGCCAGCCAAGACGCCCTCGAAGCCTACAAATCCATGTACACCATGAAGCACCTCGCCAACCCACAAATGCATGTACTCAAGGTGGCCGATCCCGCCAGCGGGACAACTGTAGGCTATGCACGATGGCATATTCCCGAATCGCTGTCCCCGCGAACGAATGTGCCCGTTTTAAGTGAAAAGGCTCAGGAAGCGGCGCGAGATCCGTTTCAATTTGCGCCGCGCCCGATGAATGAAGCGCTCATGGCAGGGTTTCGGGGGTTGTTGGAGGAGTCTCGGAAGAAGCATGTTACGGAGAAGGATATGAGTAAGGATCTCTCCGCTTGCGTTTGCGCCTATTTATGTATATTGTCGAAGTGATGATTAACATAATCAGTGCTGGACCTTTTAGCGACACTACCATCTCACCAAGGGCGTGGGATAGGGTCAACCCTTTTGCGATGGGGTACAAGCAAGGCCGATGAATGGCAGGTGCGGGTTTACTTGGAGGCCACGGGGGAGGGTTATCCGGTGTATCTCAGGCATGGGTGGAAGCCAGTTGAAGAAATCCGTCTTGATCGGGAGCAGTACGGTGGACAAGGCGAAGAGACGTTTGTGTTGATGATTCGAGAGCCGAAGAGGCCTATTCAATAGGTTGATGGCAGATTCAAAAGGACCAATTATGGAGATCATTGTGAATAGATGCGACAATGGTAGAATGAGATATTGGAGGACATACTCCAGAGCATTTAATACGAGCATTGCATGACTTTATGTCTGGATCTTTGAAGTTTATAGCACCATTTATGATATCTTATTGTGATTATGATGGCGATAGAGTAGGATCAACCCTGCTCTTGTTATGCGCCTGCATGGTCATCTATTAACAGCGGGCAACTTTCCAAGCTGACGCAGGTAACTCTACACAGCCAATATTCCGAATGGTAGACTATGGTTACTAGGTGTAAAGAAGTTATTTCAGCGGTTGTTACTGTTTACTGTTTTTTACATCAATTCTCAGATGCCTCGGTTTCCATCTGCTTACGGCAGCGCATAGCCTCCGCCATTCTGAATTGTTGTCTCATACGGATCACCTTATCGGCAATGACCTCGGCCGCCCGGATGGAGTATACCCGCGATTGGAAGCACGACATTCCACACTATGTGGCTCGCATTGGGTCTGAATTGACTCAATTGACTACAAATTGGCTTGCTGTCTGTTAGAGTGCGCCCTGGGACTGAGCGTACTCCTGCTGCAATACTGACTCACACTTGCAGGATAGTTACTCTCCCTTCTTCCCCACAGGCGGGGTAAATCTCGAGATAACGATACCTTCATACTCACCATACTTTGATCACTTTCCTCTTCTCCTACTACGATCGCTCTACTACCAACATCCACCATGGCCTCCAAACCCAAATTCGCCATTCTCGACGACTACCAAAACATTGCCCGCACTCACTTCGCCCACCTCGAAGACCGCGTCGAGATCACCAGCTTCCCCGAAACCCTCGACCCCCGCGATCCCACCCAGCAAGATGCCCTCATCCAACGCCTCCTCCCTTTCGACGCGATCCTCGCCATGCGCGAGCGCACGCCCTTCGCCGCATCGACCATCACCGCTCTCCCGAATCTGAAACTCCTCTTGACCACGGGCACGCGCAATCTCTCGCTCGACATCGACGCGTTCACCCAACATGGAGTCGCGGTCGCAGGCACAGAGGGCCGACCGCCCGGTGTCAACTCCACGGTGCAGCATACATGGGCGTTGATCCTCGGATTGGCGCGGCATGTCGCTCGGGACGATGCCGCGGTCAAAGCTGGTGGGTGGCAGGGATCGCTTGGGATGACTCTTTCGGGAAAGAAATTGGGATTGCTGGGACTGGGGAAATTGGGGTCGCAGGTGGGCAAGATTGCGGTACAAGCATTTGGCATGCAAGTCCTCGCGTGGTCGACCAATTTGACTCAGGAAAAAGCCGATGAGCAGGCTCGGGCGCAAGATTTGCCCGTGGGCAGCTTTGTGGCAGCCTCATCCAAGGAGGAATTCTTCCGACAGGCGGATATTGTCTCCGTGCATAGTGTTTTGTCCGATCGCAGTCGGGGGATTGTCGGGGCCGCGGATCTGGCTCAGATGAAACCCCAGGCATTGATCATCAATACCTCGCGGGGTCCGTTGGTTGACGAGGCAGCCTTGTTGGATACATTACGGGCTGGTCGGATTCGAGGAGCCGCGCTGGACGTGTTTGATCCGGAGCCATTGCCGTTGGATAGTCCATGGCGCACCACGGCGTGGGGTCGGGAGGGGCGGAGTGAGGTGTTGTTAACCCCGCATGTGAGTTTCGAGTGTTTCCACCAGGATGGATTATTGTATGATGCTAATCATTATTCAGATGGGATATGGTGAAGAAGACTTGTTGAATGGATGGTATCGGGAAGTGGCGGAGAATCTGGAGCGATGGTTGAATGGGGACGAGTTGTGGCGGAAGATGAATTAAAATGTAGATGAAGGATATAGTATTACCTGGCTAGGATCATGTACAGTGTAAATGATCTGTTGCGATGTCAATAACAAAATAACCAAACCAAGACGATGACGATGATAGTCTAGGAGTATTTTACTTGCATGTGAACGGGCATTCTTCCGTTTCCAGAGTCTCCCAGCATGTGCAAGTTCACTAAGTAAACCACGATCGGCCGCTAGAAGATCTCTAGCGCCATCCGTCCGGAGAGCCTAATGAGTTTAGTTTAAACCGAATCACTTGATGACGATCTGGTTTGGGTTGTCTCTCCGTAGTTATTCCGACGTCTGTTACTGTTCCTTGCGGTTTGCCTCGGCCTACTGAGCCGCCCGAGGGGAAAAATGCGGGAAATAAAAACAGACACGAAGCTTGGCTGACTGCAGGATTGGAAGCGGGATAGAATTGAATACAATGGAGATGATTGTAGTCTGTATCATTAGCAGACAGCATGTAAATCTGTAGATTAGTACTCTTGTATGATGTTCTATGGTATACTCTCCTCCATCCAGTACCAAACACTGGTATCTGTATACCCACCAGTATACACAAATTCCGGTAAAGAACAAATCTACGCGATGGCCTGAAACTCGACCCCACTGGGGGAAACTTAAGTTGTCCTCGGTTGAAGGGAGAAGAAGGAAGAAGAAGAAGAGTATAAAAAGGAAGACCCTCGATCCGGTGGTCCATACTAAATACTCTTCTTCGCTGCATTCGTCTTCTTCCTCTTCCTCCTACTCAACCTCCCAACCATACTCTCCTCTCTCTTTCTCTCTCTCTATCCTCCTCTTCTCTGCTTCTCCTCTACTCTACACACCTACAATGCCTTCAGCAGACCCTATCCCCCCCCACAACGGTCCCTGTCCCTCACACCGAGCCCCTCCCGACTCATCCCGACCGTCTACGCGTAAACCGCAGCCCCAAAGCCTTCGGCAGCGGCGCCTACTCGCTCATCGATCTCCCCGCGGGCGCCATCTTCGCCCCGATCACCGGCACCACCCCGGGCACAAAGGCCTACACCAGCGTCCAAACGGGGCGGGACACCCACATCGAACTCAATTCCGACCTGGTGTATTGCAACCACTCGTGCGCGCCCTCGCTCGTCTTCGACATGGCCCGCATGGAGGTGCGCGTCGTGGACGACAAGCCACTCAAGGCTGGGGATGCGTTGACTTTCTTTTATCCCAGTACGGAGTGGGAGATGGATCAGCCGTTCCAGTGTACCTGTGGTGCGGGTGAATGTCGGGGTTGGATCTCGGGAGCGAAGACTATGTCGCCCGAGGAATTGGATGGGTATTGGTTGAATGGGCATATTGCGGAGTTGTTGAATGAGCGCAAGCGATGATGATGATGATGATGAACTCGCGGAAGAATGTGGGGGAGAAATGGAGACGATGATGCAATGGGCCGAGGGGCAGGTTCCCCCCGGTTATTTGTTATATAAGATGATGGGATAGAGCTAGATTATACCAGTGGATTTGAATGATACCAGCAGAGATGATTGATTTTTGATGGTCTTCAAGTGAAATATTCCCATCTGCTTCTATGACTAAAGAACTAAATCTTGGTCGCATATTGAGTTCTAATTCAGTTCAAACTACTAATAACTATAGATCATACAGTCTGTAAAACAAAGCAAGTACACTATCATATGACATCATAAATACAATCGCCATCAAGATCATGTAGGCCAACGCAAGTACAAAACTGAATCACATCACCAACTTCCCTATGACCCACCACCAGCTGCCCCAGCAATCACCATCATCTGAATCATCCGACGCCGATCAACCTCCTTCTTCAGCATCGTCAAACACGTCGCGACCACAAGAGCCTCATCGACTCCATACTCTCGCAACCCTTCCTCATCCATCTGCAACGTCCCCCCATTCCCCGCCGAACTCCTCGAAGTCTGCGGCGTTCTCGTCTCTTCGCATCGCAAAAGCTGCGCCAAACGACGCTCGGGAATCTGCGATGCTTTCTTCTCGTCCGTCGAGTTCTCAACCACACCCAAAACAATCAAATTGACTTTGCGACCATCAGGTCGTTTCTCTTTCGCATACGACCATCGCAACTCACTGCCCGAGGGTGTGGTAAACGAAACCGAGCGCGAAGTCCATTGCCCACGAAGATGTATCTCTTCGGTATTGGTATTGGTATTCCCAGCAGAAGATTGAAGGAGATGAACCACGGGATCCCGATTCGGACCGAAAAAGTACTCGGTGCGAATGAGATCGCCGAGTTTAGCGTTGGACAGGACGCTGTTGCCGGAGCAGACCCGGTCGCGGGTCGAGGTGTAGGCTAGATGGCCGTCCGGATGAAGGATGTCGATTTCAAGTTGGCGGTTAGGTAGAGGGAGTCGAAAACATCCGACGCCTCGGGCTTGGATGAGGAGGGTTTTGTCTGGGTGGAAGGGAGACTGGTCATCTAGAGTACTGCATAGTGTACTCGAACTACTTGCAGACAAAGAGGTGCGAACCTCTTTCTCCAGGTAGTTGAGTTCGGATTTGGTGGCTAGTGTAGTAGTAGACATGATGAAAATTAATTTGAACTGTACCTGAGTGCTGGTTTCGGTCAGTTGTTTCTTCTCTTTATACACTTGATCATTTCATTCATCTCATCTTCATAGTTGACTGCGGATACGAGACTTGCCTAATCGGGACGGGCAACCGTGGATTCTCCACCGGGCGCAACAAACTGATCTCGCCACTTGACACCAGCCGCATTGATTCCTAGGCAGATCTGACAGTCCATTTTAGGTTTGGCTGTTCAGCGGGTGAAATTCCACCTCGTATTGGGCTGCGCCTTGTTTCTCGGCTGTCATTCCATTCAGGCGACCACGGAACTCGACAAATCCAAGTTCGTCACACTGGCAGATCTGCGCGGCTATGGAACTTCCAATACGAATTGTTCAAATAAAGAACTACATTCATCAGGTGATCAATCTTCAATGCTAAGGTTAGTTATCTGTATGTTGATTTGTCATAATTTTCAACGGGTCACAAGGCTTTTCCAGTATCTTCGAGGACACTATGGTCTCCTTTGTTGACGTTTCCTTCGTAGACCTCATCCGCTGGCATTTTCTCGGGCCAAAAGACTCTCCCTTTGGTACTGAAATCCTCACCTTATCACCAAAGAAACTGCACCTTTTGGAATACATCAGCGCCGTTACGTAGATAGGCAGCACGTATTGCATGATCTAACGGTGTCCATCCCACATATCCTATGTGCTCAGATCATCAAGATATCCCTGGTTGCAGAGGTACTCGAGGACTTCCACGTTATTGGCAAGCTCTGCGGCGATATGAAATGGAGACCGGCCATCATCAAAGACTCTGCTTATATTGACGCCGACCGTATATCGCCAAATGGAAGGAGCACTGAGGAAACAGACCTTTATGGTACATGACTTGATAATCAAGTAGGATTCTGGGTTTGACGTATTGTGTGTGGTCTTTTCCATGCGTTTGCTGCCTTGGAACTGCAATATTCGTCGCCAGAACTTGCATTCGTCCTAGGTAGAAGGATATAACATCATCCATTGTTGTTCCTCATTATTGGGAGTTCGGGGACCACGCAAACTTGAGGTATCTTAAATTCTACACTGATATGTACTACTGAGACTCTTTTCCGGCGTAATTTGAACCATCAATCATCATATACATTCATTTATTACCAGTACGGTACGTAAAGAGATGACGTGGGGTCGTTAACGGGCTAGCCACGTCGTCAGGCACCTAGGTATGTCAAACCTAGCACTTGCCCCACCAAGTAAAGCATCACCTAATTGTTTAGAGAAGCTGGGAAGTTCTTCAAGGCAAAGTTGATGAAACTTCATCGAATGCCACGCTTAATATGCTTCCAACATATGCCGACGACGGCGAATCTTCTTCTTTTCTGAGTGCAGTGCAATCCCAACATTATCAGGGGCACGGGTCTGTAAGTTTACCCAGCTACCCCTATTCTTAACAATCTCAGATCATTGGCGTGTACTTACTTACCTCCCTGCTGTTCAGATACTCGTTGCTTATATATGGCAGCCGAGAGGCCGTTTCAAATTCAGGCACTTCGATGCTTTGCACATCAGCCACGCGAACTGGTGGGTTTGCGTAAGTTGATTTAATACTTCAACATTTTCGGTTTAGATGTGTCTTAATACAATATTTGTTTCGGGATAGTGTCACTGCGACTCGATGAATAATCCCGACTTAGCTCCCGACAGATGTGCTGTCTGCCAGCATTATAAATGTGGCGCCTGCATGATCGTTAGGTGTAATACACAGTTGACAGCATAGGATACTAGAGTGAGATTTCAAAGTTACTACCGAACCATAACTTGAGAACTAAGTGCATACAAATTCCATGCCGGGTTTTCAAGGATAAGTCTAAACATGTCAAAAGGACATATCATACGCTCAGCCCATATAGCTCCCTCAACATAAGGCTAGAAATATATGTCCTAGCTAGAATCTGACCTGGGCGATACGTAGGCACTCGGTCTCAATACTCGAGCGAACTGGGTCGTCTACAGGCTCAAATCATGCCCAACTGAATCCCATGCCCCGAAGCCATGCGCCATAGTGCGCCTCATGCTTCGGCTTCTTGGGCTGGCGTAGCATAGCCCCTGGATGTTTCCTTTTGCATCGCAAAGCATGCATCAATAGGTGAACCATCGCAAAGATCCCTTGCGCTGCCTTCTTAATCTTCAATGTAACAGCATTTCTCCAAGAACTTGGTTGACTGAGCGAATGCTACTGCATAGATATTTCAGTTCCTCATCAGCCTCCCTCGGTGGAGAGGCTGATGAGGCATCAAATGCCCCCGACGTCGAGATCCACAGCTTAAGAGGCTGAATTGGTCCGTCCTCGTTTAAGAAGCTTTTTGGACTCCAGCTGAGTAGTAGAATTCTCAGCACGGTTGCTGAGCCACTGTCAGACAGTTTCCTGACTAACGTCTGGAGGCAGGGGAAGAATTCCTCTGCATAATGAGGATCGATAGCTTCCAGCTGCACGATCATGTATACAACCGGCAACGGACGAAGGAGTGCAGCCAGCACATCGAGAAAATGCTCAGGAAGGCTTGCATGATTGAACTGGTCCAGATTTTGTAGAATATTGCTTTTAGCTCCCGATGCATCGCTCATGGTCACGGTCTGATATATGAGTCTCTTGAGTGTGGTGATGACAGGGTGACAGTTCCTTTGGGGGCTCAAGACCCACTGAATAGCTAGTTTATCGCTAAGAAGTTGCTCAACGATATTTGCACAAAAGTCTTGAGCGGCGTCTCGGTATGCAATCCGCACTTTGACGGGAAGAAGTGAGGTAGTGGTTGATTGATCCCATGATTGCAGGCGAGGGGTTCTCCAGAAGGGAGTTTCTCTCTGTGGTGATGGTGATTGCGGAGACCAATGGACATTTGTAGGCAGCTCTGATGGTCAATTGAGTACTGGGAGTATATCACGTGAAGTGCTTGAGTTGACTGGATACTGAATACAGAGCGGGATATCTCTGCATGTTGTGCACGTGTAGCAGTGATAAGATCGTGCAATTGTTGGAGCTTCTGTGGTATCTTCGCTTGGCCGGCAGTATTCGATGACGCTTTTCCTTCTATCATTTGATGGGCAGCGAGAAATTGTTCGTGTATATCACGCTGCTCTGCTTGGCTACCTGCGGTTGCATGAGCCGCAATCGCATCTGTGGTTCTATGGATATCCTTGATGATGCCGTTATATCGCAAGGCAGCAGGTTTAGTAACAGCATGGAGAGCTCGTTTCCAAGATCCTTCCTCATAATACTCAAGCGCCCGCAGCAGAAACCGGCTGATATGTGAATATAGGGTGGCAAACATCTATTTAATTGATGAAGTTGGGTATAAAGAAGTGGCTAGCGTCGCACGGGATAGAGCGTCCGCGATATCAAAAAGGCCGTTTGCGATAGTCAGTCCGGTGTTTTTGTGCTCGGCAATGGCCTGTCATTCTTATATTAGATTAGGATTAGGGAGCATAAGAAAACCTCTGTTCATCCAAATATTTCGAAGAGAATTCACGTACTCCAACCAATAGTTTCATCGCACCCCACGCCAAGGCAGCATCGCAGGATGATCCAGGCACAACAGAAGGAGATTTTCGCTCTCAAACACGCGCAGGCATTTGTGGATCACTGAGACCATGCGAGGAGCTTTGAGTCCGACTTCTCGGCCCTCGACAACCTAGACATTCTCGAGAATTTGGATTCCGATGCCTTTTTAGACACTCCTGGAGATATTATCGACTTTGGTTCTGTCTCAAATGAGCCAGATACTGACGGGGCTCAATCTCAATTGGCCTCAATGTTTCCCAAGGCCTACAGAAGGCCTGAGCTGAAATATCTTGCACCATCGAAAATTAGAGTAGAACCTGAGTCTAGCTCGGATCCTGAAGCATCTTACAGTCCTGCTCCTGGCATGTCGTCATTCTCAGGGGCTGTCGATCATAACGACCGAACGGTACATCTGAGCAACCGAGCTAGGGCTACTGATGAAGTATAGATATTACGCAATCGGGTCGTTGAGTTGGAAAAACAGCTTCAAGTCTCTGCTCCCACCAAGCAAGAGCCTAAGCCTCCACGGCTTCAGGTACTTTATCGCCTCCTAGATGATAATAATTCTGAGGATTCCCCGGATGACACTCCATTTGAGGATGAATCGGAGATAACACAAGACAAAAGGGATACTGCTCGCTTGCGATGCCAAAATCGAGTCCGAGACATGGAGTTATATCTTATGAGACACCCAGATATATCGTTCGTGGTCTTTCACACCTAATCAAAGACCATTCATCTCGATACTACTAAAGGCTACCATGGCTTCAAGCCTATCGACCAGCTCCGCCTTCCAGCCCCAGCTGCTGAAAGTATTCTTCCGGTCGAAACAAATCTGAAGCAGGCCTTAAAATGGTCCTCGAGCGGAAGCCAGAGTTCAGGGAGATTCTCAACGAGTATCTGAATACCAACGAGCTTGATGCGCCTTACCTTTTCATTAACCATTGCCGCAACGACATGGAGAATATCCGATCACGTCTTGCCCCTGAGGCTTCAAAGCAGCTGGGACCTCTATTGGGCTATGTGATAGATAAGTTTGGGGATGAGTATCAAGGGTAACAGTTTGATCTTGCTATTGGAAATGGCGGGCCAGGGACCGGAAAGACTCTTACCGCCGAGGGAGTCGCAGAGATCGCCAAAAACCTCTTTACCGTGTAACCTGTGGAGATGTGGGCACCAAGGCAGAGGATGTTGAAAAATATCTCGATTCTGTCCTGCATCTCGGACGCATCTGGGACTGTGTCGTTCTCCTGGATGAAGCCGATGTTTTCCTCGAACAACGAAGCCTCGAAGATCTCCAGCGCAACGCGCTTGTCTCAGTCTTCCTGCGCGTGCTTGAGTACTACGAGGGAATCCTTATCTTGACGAGTAATCGGGTTGGGACATTTGACGAAGCCTTTATCTCTCGAATTCAGCATGCCCTACATTACCCTGATCTGGTGCCCCGGCAAAGACGTCAGATCTGGCAAATTTTCGTTGAAAGATTCGAGAACCTCGATGTCGATGAAGATATCGACTTCGCCAATGTACGCGAGAATCTGGATGTTCTTAAGCAGGAAAACTGAATGGACGCCAAATCAGGAACGTTATCACAACGGCCCGACAGTATGTTAGATGGAAGAAAACGACCCTGACCTATGTGCACCTTCAGGAGGTGATTGAAATCTCGGGGCGTTTTGGGAGCTATCTCCATGATCTCAAGGGCTTTTCGGAGAATGAACTCGCGAAGGATGGTGGAAGAAGGTGAATCCCATTACATCGAGCACTACCATGGTACGGCTATTTTATGTTCTTTTGCACCAATATTGTTGATTCGTTAGCTGAGACTAGAATAACCGACCAAAATCGGCTCACTTCTACTTACTAGGGAGTGCTGTACTCGTGATTGATATTCCAGAGCATCAATAGGTAAAAAGATTGGTCAGCCTGAAACATCAGGTGTTGCTCTAGAATGACACTATTGCATTGAGCCCGCCAATGCTCGTGATTTGGCGAGTGGTAGAGTGTCTTTCCGTGCATCCAATGACCACCCTTTGCACAACATTCCTAAATGGAACATGCAATCCAAAGCTTCAGGCTATTGTTACAATATCTCTGGGAGCCTTGTACACAACTGGGCTTGTGGTTTAGTGGTATAATACTCCCTTAGCATGGGAGTGGTCCGGGGTTCGATTCCCCGCGAGTCCAGCTTTCTTTTTGTCTTTTTTTCAGTCTTCAGTTGGGCCTAGGGAACCTTTTTTTTAGCTAAGACTAGAATTCGTTGCTAACTAGAGGAAATGGTGGTCGGTTTTTGCTAGGAAATAGGTTGTTCACGTAGCAATGGTTTTTTGAACATTTTCCCAGAGTCTACATACTCCCTTGTTCAGACCGACAAGCTTTAGGTAGTTTAGTCGGTAGGCTTGTAGTGTTGGCACCACCTTTTCTACAGGGCACTCCCGCAGTGACTGGAAACGATATCTTTCGTCAATATTTGAGATGTCTATGATTGTAAAGATAAGACAATACCGGTAGAGGGGGTTTCGTTTACTCGGGCTGTAATATGTTCTTGGGTGCCTGCTCTCCTGCGACCAATTGGTCACGATCGCGCATTTTGTTACTGTGAAAGAGGTACGAATGGTAGGTTATCCATTATGTACAAGGCAAGCTAGCTATAGCCTCAAGGATGGACATAACTTACCTAGGTATAGGTTCTGTATTTAGATCCACGATCAAAACTGAGCTCTGTGTTCCTCATTGTGTAGGTACTCCACGATACCAGGGCGATCTCCACAATATATTTCTCTCGTGGGGGCGGGACATACCCATAGATCAGATGCCACTCCATTCAGATTTCAAAATTCGAAGACTCTAACTTCTTTATAGTCTAGGTAGGTATGTATCTTCTATGCGCCCTCAAATCCCCCAAATCACACTCTTTTCCAAATCTCCCGACCAGTCAAGACAGTGCTCAGCACCATCGTCAAGCCGATCACCAGATCACCCGTAGGCATCCAGCCAAGAAGCGTAGCAGGAAGGAATAAGTCACAGCCATCCACGACAATCTGTCGCACCAAAGCTGCCGTCTTGGGGGCATCAGCCTTCTCATTGGTAACAGTCTCAACCTTCTCCTTTTCAGCCTTAGTGCCATTCTTCTTCGTCTTCTGGTCCTTTGCCTTGGAAGCCGACTCTACAGACGAAGAGAAAAGCAGGGCATAGACAGATCCAGCGAGAGAGAAGGACAGAGCGTAGAACCAGAAGGTGTTTGCTTCCTTCATGACGCGCTGTTCCCAGGGGACGAGGTAGACATCCATGGCATGTAGCTGTATTGTATTAGCGCTGGGACATACAACAAAAACCCAAGGCAACTCGTTTCTGAGGTACGAAATCCCTTACAATAGTCAAATCCTCAAGCAGAAAGTACAGTCCAAAACAGGTCCACTTGGCAAGATCAAGCCACCCAGGCACCGAGCTCATACCATCCTTACTGAGCAACCCAGAAACCCGCTGGAAGGACTCGATGAAGCCGAAGAAACGGAAGAACCGCCGAGCTGAGGACATCACAATTAGCATTCATCCAATGACCGTGTAATTAAAATAACCAATGATATACGAGAGTCTCAACACATACTCAGCGCCAATTGCAATTTAGCAGTTGTGAATCGCACCGCAGTGCTCCCCACACTAAACACCACGGCGATCTGAGCCAAGGACTGAATCAGACGCAATGTCTTCTCCAGTCCAGCGCCGGAATGCAAGAATCGGTTCAAGTGTGCAACCATTTTCAAGTCGTAATATTTACAATGCTGCAAGAAGATGGAAGCGAGTTGGAGGGGTTTGTTGTGCTGGAAAAGGGACAAGTCATCGTGCAGAAGATCCCCGGCTGATTTCTTTTTGCTTATTCATCCCAGTCACCGCTGGAAGTGGACGGAGGCTACAGTTTCCTCATTGGACTTAGAAGGAATTAATGAATTGAACCAATTACTCAATTAAATACTTACCTGATTGGCTGGTCAAAAGGTAAATTCGCTGGTCGTAGTGAGTTGGATCCAATTCTTCAATTCGCCAGTTAAGAGACGGAAGAATGCAAGAAACACTTCTTGACATAGATCGGATGAAGTACAGTAGATGAATAAAACACAAAAACCAAATATCCATGTGCAAGAAATATGTATATCGATTCATCAGGCCCGCCTATGGATAAATTGCGTCCAACGCTCAGAATTGCACTCGCTCATCTCACGATTCACTCTCGCTCGAACCACCAAACTACCGTCCCTTACCACCAGAGATATCCTGACCCAACCGATATCCACCAACCTTTTCCCACTCCACCTTCTGGCGGGTAATGGGCAGCTGTCTACGCAGCCCCTTGAAGGCACCCTCGGACATGCGCACAAAGGCTCGGTTCAATTCCTCCTGGTAGTCGCGCTCGGCGGCAGCGATACGGCCGATGATGGACTCGGCGGTGACTGAGGGAATGGAAATCTTGACAGGCTTGGTGGTGTTCAAGGCGACGTTACCGTCTTCGTAGTAGTGTACATCGACGTGGATCTTGCCAGTGACGGCTGTGGATGAGGAGGAAACGGGGACTTGGTAGATGGCACGGAAACGACCGTTCCTAAAAACAAGCAAGCAATTAGCCTTGTGTTCTCGTTCGTCTTTATCTGCTGCGCTTCTAAGGGCGAACTCGAGGGTCTAGATAGACTCACCAGAAGTTGTTAGGAGAGTATCGGTTTGCGACCAGAAGAATGGCAACCGCGGAGTCATTCTCGATGGGATAGACACCGTAAGAGCAGTTAGGGTAATGCTCCTTGGCATGAACGCCTAGCGACTTGAGCAGCGATTTACTAAGGACCTCGATTAGCGGGTACCGCAGTAGTCGGTTTATTGCTTTCCACGCTCACATCAAATCGGCATTCTGTGACTCCAAAGGCGATGACTGCGCATTCGAGGCGGTCTTTGTAACACAAGGTATAAGCTTTCAATGCCGTGATACTCAATTCTGAATAATTCGCGCTCACCTGTGTAGTATGGTCGATCTCGAACGAGGTTTGGCTCTCGGAATCGAAGTATCGGTTGCCCTCCACCTTGTTAAATTCACTGACAATAACCTTCCGCCAAATACACAGGTCAGTATTTGATAGACTGTTGGTGGAATAATCAAGCGCGAGCGCACCTCCTGGCTTGAGCCTGGTAGCTTCACCGTAGTGAGCTGGCTCTCATTGTATCGCTCAAAGGCAGGAGCGAGCGAAGGAAGGATATCATCACCCTCGGATGTCAGGGCTTGCACATCTATGCTCGGACACGAGACTTAGCAGGAGAACGCGAATGAATCGGGAGATGCGAGTGTTTGTTGACAGTTTGCTTTGGAAGCTTAGACTTGGTCAAGGAGGGAAGAGAGTTCATACCGGCCACGACATCGGCGAGCTATCAGAGAAATCCACGGTTAGCATATATCCAAGTATTTTGAAAGCGCAGAGTGTTCGAGAAGAGGGGCAGTAGAAGCAGAGGGGTAATCCGGGGGAAGGTCTTTGAGTAAGACCGGTGTACATACCTCGCCTGGTGGGGCGCCCTCAATGAAGGCAGACGCAAGCTCAATGGTGGAAGCCATACTGCAAAGAGTGGAAGCAGTGTAGGAAAATGGTAGAGACGAGGATGGAAGAGAGTCCGCTGCTGTTTTGGAATGGAGGACCCAGATGAGCTTCGGAGGGCGGAGGGCGGAGAGAGCGATCCGCACGTGTTTTGGCCGCATGGGAGTCTCCACCTATGGAGGCATACTGTAGTCGAACAATGATTTGATTCAATATCATTAAATGAAGAATCTTAGACTAGATTGATTACTGTGTCATTACAAGGAATTTGATTCAAATGAATTGTGATTCAAATGATAAAATGATAATATTAAGGTATCTCGTGGCTGCATAATGTGTATCTCGTCCCTCCCAACGCCATGCCAAAAAAATAAGAAAGGAAGAAGCGCCCAGAATAGGAAAAGAAACAAACCCCCGTCAGGAATTCCAAAAGTCTCCCATCAGTCTCATACAAAAATGTCATCACAAAATCCAAAGTCAGAAAGAAGAAGCCCCGGGCTAATCTCTCACTCAATACTCATGTTCATGAACCCATCACTAGCCTCGGTCATGCCCTGCAATCCCACTCGTTTCGTAGTACCAGCATGAAAGCTCGTTCGGTTGCCATTACCAGCATTGCCGGTACCACCGTTGCCACCACCGTTGGCGTTGCCATTGCCATTGCCATTGCCATTCTCACTAGCAGGCCGCTCAGAAAATGGTGGCCCTAGCTTGGATGGTGGACCCCAGATGTTGGGCCCGTTAGTATCAACGGTGGAAGAATGGTTCAACACTGGACTGCTTTGAGCGCTGACACTAGGCGAGACAGCTCTTCGCTTAAAGAGGTTGGGATCGAAATCATCGTCCCGACGCCGCTTGCGACATATCTCGCCGATCGCGCTCATACCGGGGGCATGCGGTGTGGAAGACCGCGAGCGCTGCTTAGAGTCGATGGTAGACCCTATAGTTGTGGAGGGAGTCATATCCATGGCAATATCTTCATCCGCATTGAACGAGGCACCTCCTGGACGAGTGGGAGGTGGTGTACGATAGCGCCCATCGAGTGAGTTCCAGAAATCCACTCCGCCGGAATGGCGACTGGCGTGCTTGCTGAAACTATTGGCCCGAGGGGTTGCTATGTCGGGTTTGGCAGCTGTGGCTGCTGGATCCATGTCTGGAGTGTCGGGTGGTTGAGTTGGTTGAAGCGATGGGAAGGCACTGAGTGTGGGTGATGTCTCGGGCTCGGTGTCGCGGACCTGCCGAATGACTTCTGCCTCTCGTTTCATATCGCTGTCGACGGGGGCGCCTTCTTCCATCAAAGCGGCCCGGATACGGGCGAATGTTTTTGTCTTGGGCTGTTTGTGCATGAGTGTTAGCACGACCGTCATAATAGATATGGGTCGGAATAGATATTACTCACCAGAAGACTTCCTCGACGGGTAACTGCCCGACGAATCACACCTAATGGCCCACCACCACCATCAGTATGCGATACAGCAGTGGGACTGCCTCCTCGGGTAGCGCGACTCTCCCCGTCATCACTGAGGTCGGATAATCGGAGATCTCGCGTCCCCAAACTTAAACTCTCTCGTCGAGAATGAATCGAATGTCGGGGTGCGAAATACCCAGCCGTTGGGTTCTCGACACTCTTCATAACTGGAGGTGAGTGAGGTCCAGGGCTAGGCTTGGTGCTATTCCCGCTGGCACTGCTGGAACTGTGACGGCTACGTCCCTTTCGGAAACGGGCCCGCTGGAAGCTCATGAGACTGGCCGCAGCTTGGGAGTAACCACCCATCCAGTCGTTCCCAGGACTTTGAATGGTACCCGTCGCAAAAGGGCTCGGCCCTGAGCCCATTCGCGCCGCCTGCGGCGTACTGAGCATCACGTCATCGCGGTCCCCCATCATGGCATCGTCGTCGTCTTCACTACTACTGGTATCGGACTCCATCATGTTCACGCTCGAGACTGAGCTCGAAATCGCCGTTCGGTCTGCGGGGCCGGACGTTGAGAAAGGTGGGACCGAAGTCAGACCAGGCGAACTGCGCCGTTGTGGAATCATCATTCCGCGTCCTCCAACTGTCGGTGATGAATCCGGGGATGACTCTGCCAGGGTCGAATGGTGGAGATTTGTGCAAGCGCGCGAGAAGTCAAGACCACGAGAGCGCCGTGGAAGAACAGAACCGGGGGACCCATATGTAATTTGAGAAGAGTCGAGTTTTGGGGAGAGAGGGGCACGGCTGATGATTGAAGGTGAGGCGGAGGCTTTTGCGGAGAGGTTCAAGGAGAGGTTTAGATGGTGCGCGTTCGATCTACTGGGAGTTGCTGGCAAAGATGGGATCATGCTATCGTCTTTGCTAGGAGGACGACTCAAGTCTCCCGTAGCGGGTTGGGCGGTGGACGTAGGCTTGGAGACATCGGATAACGAGCGCGACTTAGGCGAACGCGATACACTCTCACGGTGGGCAAACAGCGATTCTGATTGGGATTGGGATTGTGCTTGCGATAGTTGCTGGCTGAGCTTGCTTTCGAACGCGTGGGCGGAGGAACTGCGCCCAGGCACTGAAGGCCGGACCTGCGCCATTCTCCAGAAATCAATGATGGGCGGATGGCCTAACCAGAGGCCTTGTCCGTTAAATTGAAGTCATAGTACGCTTGTTAGCGAGGAGTTGTACAGTTGAAGAGGGAAGCGATTAAGAAATACGCTTGGGCCCGACTTGTAAGCGCCGTTAAGTTGGTCCGCTAAACCGAAAGCGGCCGCGCCCCGCACTTTCATCACAACCCAAATGAACTGGTGCAACAGAACATCAGATTAAAGCGGCTAGAGGGCTTAAGAATACAAGCTCAATTATATAGGTCTTGTCAAATATACTGGCATACAATATGTATGAACTATACGGCACATCCAGCTTCTATAAGTGCCAGTGCAACAATCCTGTTAAGAGGATCATTGCAGTCGTATAAATTATCAGGTTTACTATGTTTACTCAATGATCTACTTTCATCTGATAGTCTGGAGGGCTCCAAGTATTAATTTCACTGCTCTAAGCATGGCCTGGATAAGGATCATGGGAGGATTCAATCTCATTGCTCGGGCACCAGCCATTCTAAACGGAGCAGTATTAGCAACTCCCTTCTCCTTGCAGCATTCTAAAGAATAGTAGTATTTATTGGAACTCTTATCCATGACAGATTAATCCATTTCTCCAGTTCTTTTCAGAATTTCCTATCGTCTTGTAGTCGGTAAGCAACGATTCATGTATCTACAACTGTTAGGCAGGGCACCAAGAGGCAAGAAAACTGAAATCATTAGGCATCATACATTGAAGATACAGAGCGCAACCAGACATGACTATAATACACTAATAACTTATCACGCCAAGCTCATAGAGGTGCTGATGGGAGCCACATATGTCTCCCAGTCATTCATCTCCATATGCGGTGCTTTCAAAAGATCCTGGTCGCGGCCCTGCCACGCCTGGATAATTACCGCACGCGTCCGAGCAATATTCGAGATGGTAGAATCAGCCATCGCCGCCAGGGCTTGAAGGACAATCGCACGACCAGACACTGGTTGACCATCCGGACCTGACCAGAGTTCATCCCGCGATGGATCTAGCTCCACGGCGGCCACAAACACGGGCCACATGACGCTAGCCATGGACTCGCGTTCAAGCAGATCCGAGACTAAGTGAAGGATCTTGTAGACGAAATCAATCACCAAAGGCGTGGTCGGAGAAGCTCCGTAAAGGGCGCAATGTAGATAGAGCAAAGCAGCGAGTCGTTTTGCTTCCGCCACAGAGACGAGAATATCATCATCCCCGTCTCCGACCTCCTGAACCAGATGTTCTAGCTGGTACTCGAGTGAGGCAGCACGAACGGAGAACAGGGTGGAAGAATTGCCCGATTGGAGTTCTCGTCTTGCTCGGCTCAGTTCAGTTATAGAGGAGAGGATGGCGACCAGTTCAGGGCTACACCCCATCCACAAGTCGATATGTTTATCATCAGTTTTCCAATAGTCACTCCCGAACAAAACCGCCTCGCCACACGCAGTCCGACCCATGACATCTTGAAAGGCAAAGAAGTGCTCGGCAAAGGTGGTCACTGGGTCAGAAACCGCGTCAACTTGTTGCCTGCGGAGTCGAATCAAATCTTTGGCACCTTTCAGATGAATCGTCCAATGCTCATCGCATTTGTCTAGAATTTCATAGAGACAAAGCATCATCATGATGAGCAGAACTTCAGGATCATTAGAACATGTCACAGATCCCTCGTATGAAAGGCGACGGCGAAGATCCCTCAATGTTTCCGATTTCAGGCGCAGTCCGAGTGTGCTATAATTCGGATCTTGTCGGGCCCAATGGCATGCAGCAAGTGATTGAATAGCCTTGAACAGCGTGGGTGACGCAGAAACACTGAAAGGAAGAATCACAGAGGCAAATGGTGAAGACATGGTGGAGCTGGCGGTAGCGCGAGGGCAGACCTGCTGGAGATAATAATCAAACAGTTCTGTATGACCTATACTCGATATTCCTGGAAAAAGGGAGGGGCCATGGGCAGGACCAGGGCTCAGTACGGTCGCAAGGCCACCGATGTTGCGGATTGAACAGATGTTGAATGCTGGACGATCAGATGCCTCGCCAGCGATCATAGTATGACGGTTGATGAAAGGAACAACTGCCAATTGCTCATTCAGTGCAATGTCTATCTGATCGGGGTTGTCAAAGGTTGCCATTCCACTGTTGATGAACGCCCATGGATGAATTGATGGCAGTGTGCACCACTGTCGCATATCGTCCAGAGAGAATGCAGGAGACGAAGCACTGGATCCCGAGGGCGACGATTCATCGGTGCGGCTTTTACTCCACACGCCAGCACGGCCAAAGGCCATACCCCGGCTCACAAATTCAGACTCCCATTTCAGGACGAGATTGGTCGAACACGGTAGGCCTTTCTCTGCGCATCGGGTGCAGACGGGCTTCTTCGTGTCGCAGCGCACACGGCTCGCTCGACATTCTTGACAACCGCTACGAGACCGGGTTTTCACCTGGCCCGTACGGTCGGCGGCTTTTCTGCGCGGCATCCAATGTGTCGTGGAAGGTTCCTCACATGGTCTGCTTGATGGACCGGTTCCAAAGGTCCATCGGGGGTGGAAGAGGAACTAGACACAATGGAGCACGATCTTGACTGGCGGGAGACTGGCAACCACGAGAAAATTCAGGGAGTGAGAGCTGCCAAACTTCCGCAGTTTGTCAATTATTAGAGACAAGGCCGTTTCGCCAGGGCCGAGGATGAAGGGGGAGGAAAACGAGCTCCCCGCAAAAGTCAAAAATGCCAAAGGCCAAAGGCGGCGATAAGCTGCTTCCGCCGAATTATTGCCACCCCGCAGATTTACTACAGTAGACTCGCCGATGGATCTAGACAAATTACAAATTATAGTCAGTAGATTCAAGATTTCACCTACAGTAGGTGAGTTTCTCAATACTCCACTAGTCGAGGTTCTACTCAAAGAACTTATCGGTGGTATAAGACCCCACTGGGAAGAGCAGTTTATAGTAGACAGGCCTGATCGACTCATATTCATTTGATAAATGGTGCATATGCAATGTACAGCTTTGCTGCGTTGTCAAAGATCCTGGTCACATGAAGATATATGATAATGCGCTTATGTTTCCCCTCTCAAGCAGTGCTAGACATCTCCGCATGGTCCATCTGGTAGCTTTCCTCGGTTCCAGAACCTTGGCGAGAGACGAGCGGTCGGGAAATCGCTTGTTCCTCATCATCCAACTTGCTGAATCCCTCAATACTACCAATGTCGGCTTTGTCATAGGGGGTATCGCAACGAACTGACCGCAAGGGTGGGTAGTAGCGGCGGTATGAGAACCAGCCGATCAGCATCCCTAGAGTTGCGCCAACCGTCACATCATAGACATCGTGCCGGTAATCATCCAGGCGAGAGATAGCAATTAGTGCGGCACAAAGCAGCGGGAAGAATGCTAATAAGCACCGAGCGAGGTCCGTTCGAGGTCGAAAGACATGCATCTGGCCACATACGAAGCTATGAGGGAATGGGTCAGCATGCAATTCATGTTCATTTGATGAATTGACCAAAATACTCACAGGGATAGGTAGCCGAGTCCACTGAATGAGAAGCTGCTATGACCACTGGGGAAACTGCGCCATCCTTCTTGTAAAATGTGTTGATTGGACTCGGTACAAACTGTCCACGCGACCAGTACGTTATCCGCCGTGCCCCGAGAAGGCTTGCAACGCGAAAGCAGATCTGGACGAGGCCGGCCCACAGCATTTTTGATCACATCAGTCAAGAAAGACGTCAGCATCAGAGCTACCAACAGGCCCAACATTGTGACCTGTGTCTTGTGTACACCGGGGTGTAGCATGGCCGACCAAGCGAGGATGATGAGGCAGGGAAGGACACCGGCGTAGATGACGGACATGCCTAGATGTATGGTGAGTATATACTGGAGTCGTGAAGGGATATCCAAGGGTGCGCACCAACTGGAACCCGTTCATGGACGGCGAATGGAAATTGGATGGCCTTGTTGTCGAGGGAGAACATGCGGTGGAATGGGTTCACGAAGACTTGTATCTAAGACAGGAAATACGCATTAGCAACAATTTCCAGCATGAGAGAAACAAAATATTGACTTACCAGCAGCCATCCCATCGCCAGAAAACCCAATGCAATATAGTCGGCCGCATAGGAGCGCTGGTAGAAGCGAGCGGCCGCTCCCACCAGTCCTACCCGATGCAAGATGGGTTGGGATAGGGATCCCGAGTTATTTAGAGGCATCCTGCGTAAGAATAACTCCCGAGGATCCTCCCAAAAGACATCAACCACCAGTCATTAGGCAGAAGGGGTGAGAGTATTCCAAGCCCCAGGTTAATCAGAAGAGGAGAAGGGTTGAAGCGGCCAAGCACATTGTGTCGCAAGCACAGACCCACTTAGCTCCGGCCGCATTCCTTCATCTTCACCTCCACATCCACCGTCACCTTCACCTTCATTTCCGATCAACTGTCAGTCCTTCGATAACCGGTGATCCCACTCGATACTGCCCAACCCTCGCCTTTCTGGCATAATTGACGAGCATCATGGCCGACACCAACGAGCAACGAGCCGTCGCTACTGCCTTTGCGCCTCCGCCGCCTTTGTGGAAGCACTTTACACGCGACAACCTCGATAAGCTGGACCAAATCAAGACCGAAGCGTCAAAGGACAAGGATGGAATCCCTGCTGTCGAAAAGAAGTGGTCACCAGCAGAACTCCGCGCTTTGGAAGTACCTTCCGAGTTGCGCTTCCTGGTGCCGCCTGAGATTCCCACGGGGGAGTATACCGTCTTTGGAGAACCGCAGACTGTGTGTTTGAACCATCAGGCCTTTTCCTTTCGATAGATATTGGCTAATTGAGGTGAAATAGCTATCAACGACACTGCCATCCTTGAAAGATCAAGGCATTGAGCAACTTTACCCGGAGCCTGCATCAGACGCCGACCAAGCCCTTTCCCAGCCCGCCCAACACCTCAACCACGCCTACTATTTGCTGAAGATTAGCAAGTCCCTTCTACTCAACTTCCTCGAATTTGTCGGGATTCTCTCGGTGTCACCCGAACAGTTCGAGTCTAAAGTGGAGGACCTACGCAATCTGTTCATCAATGCCCACCATCTACTGAACCTATACCGCCCCCACCAGGCACGTGAATCACTCATTATGATGATGGAAGAACAATTGAAGCGCACTCGAGAGGAAATCAAGCAGATGGACAAGGTCAAAGCAGACATTGAGAGCTTGATGGAGCAACTCGAAGCAGAGGGTGGTGCAGTCAATTCGGCAGAGCGGATTGAGAGCACCGATACCTCGAAGGTGGCAGCCAAACGATCAGTCGAGGATGCACAATTGATATGGGATCTGCTTGACAAAGTGAATTGAGGAAGCAGAGCTGGTCTTTCAACTCAATATCAATCAACCCAACCAAGCCTCAACTTAGACTCCAAAAGCTGTTGCCCGCAAAGGGACCCGCTACGAGACAGGTCTTCATGCCCGCAAACACAGGGTGATTGAAGTGAAATGAACCGGGCACAGAGCGGTAGCCGTCCGATCGGAGAGACGGTCATGCTTCCTCAGGGAGTTTCATACTTTTTTTCACTTGGGAGTCGCCGCCCTCAAAACCATTGCCTCAATCTGCGAGTCGAGGGTCATTCCATGTGAAGCATTCACCGCCCGAGAGGAGGATGGACTGCAAAGATTTCTCATGATAAGGAAACAATCCCAACCTGGAGCTGGTCTACTTAGCTGTCTCATTGTTGAAGCACTTTTCAAAGCAACAATAAGATCGCTCGAGGGCCAAAAGCTCTGCTCAGAAGTTATTTATTAAAGATAGCGATGTGTCTAGTAGCAAAATGTGGTAGTTGAGATTGTCCCCAGTCTATGTATCCCTAATCCCCCTTCTATCGTGTCGTTATGTTATTCCCAAAGCTGCAACGCATATCCCCAAGCCCTTGACGCCCATATTATAACCCGTATACAAGACCATATACAAAGAAACAAAAGACACCAAGCAAGAAATAAAAGAAAAACGATTATGATGCCATATGAGAGCTGGCGCTCTGCTCCCGCCATGCCTTGTCAATGGCACACTCGGCCAGCCGCTTGAGCTCAGTGACAAAGTCAGCCACCAGCTTCAGGTGCTCGACCTCGGTTTCGGGCAAATTTCGTGAGAAAATGCGAGCCATCATAACGGTGGCCATTTTCAAATGATCCAAATCATCACGCGAGCGTGGATCCAGTGGATTCTGGAGGATACTGCAGAAAATAGTGAGGAGTGCGGACATGGGGTAGAATATTAGTGTCCTGGATAGAGAAAGGCACTCATTAGCCAGAGAAATCACAATGTGACTACTTGAAAGTAGAGAGAAGGAACATGCTTACCAGAAAACTCCCTCTACTAGCACATGCTCCGCAGCTCCCAGGTAACAGAGTGTTGACCGACTAGCTTCCACCGACAGAGCCAAACTCGAACTCACCCCGTCCATCATCCCACTACCCTGCATCCACGCCTTGCACCGACTGCTCGCCTGGTGAATGACGCTCATACACAAATAGTAATTAACCCGCAACATGACTGAATGCATGCTCATATTCGGATCGGAGGTCTCTTGCGAGAACGACATTGTCGGACGCCACTGGGGCGGAATTGACAGCCGCCACTCCTCCAATTCATCATCCAATTCCCGTATAGATTTCAATAAATCGGCGTCAGACTTTTGCATCGCGCTCACCGAGTACAAATGACTTTGAGTTCGAGACTTGAGCATGCTCAGACGCAAATCAAAAGGAAAGACCGGCTCCACATTAGGATTATCATCTTTCTCCGGATCAGAGAATGCTCGCTCGGTATATCCTTCTGGCATGGTCAAGTCACAATTTTCGTCAACTATGACGGGTGGTTGACCAGTGCGAAGGGCAACATCCTTGTCTAAGGTGTAGCAGATCCAAAAGAGATTGCGGAGGTGATTTTGGCGTTTCTGGCTGCGCTCACTGACTGGGGACGTTCGATTTTGACAGAGATTTGCACCTAGCATGAAGATTTGTCGTGCAGCAACTGCCCCTAAATAATTCGTCACCCGCATGTTTCCCGAAGCGAGTTCATATAGCGTCTAGTGAGTTTAGGGAATCGCGATTAGCCATGTTCGAAGTACACTCCTGTCTTAATAAAAGCAATCAGAGGATATAGTCTCACCAGCATTGTGACAGCCTGTAAAGCGTCCATAGTTGCAGGTTCTTGCAGAACTTGGGCTATCAAAAATTGACATTTGCCAGCCAGGGTTTCGTGATCAATTGGCGTCTCCTGGGTAAGCTCCTTTATTGGAGGCAGGCGGCAAACAAATGCAAGGAAAGCAGTGACACAAGCTCGGCTGCTGGTCTGTCGGTAACTCGAGCTCGATTGCTGGTAAGCTGCATGGATAGTCTCTTCGAATAAATCGCAGTCGATAACCGGAAAGATCCGCCGCATTACAGCAGAGCTTCTGTAGGCTTCAAAGTACAACCGTACGACACGCCAATCAGGAAGATCGAATAAATTCTCGCTCGTCAAACTCATCAATAAGTTCTTGTTACTTTGGGCGCGCTCTTTCTCCCATGGTGCATGCATAGGACTCAGCTTGTCGTGTGCGACGGTCTGTCCGGTGCGAGACTGGATCCAGGCTTGCCCTTCAGGTAGAAGGAATGGGACGCCTGTCAGAAGACTGATCGCACCCAGTTCTCGGCCAGCGAAATGCACTCCCACAGAATATGATAGCTGGGGTGCGAAGCTGCTGACAGTGCTGGGGGAGCTACTGGGCGTTGAGTAGTCATAGGCGGTCTCTGATAGATCCGGTGGGGCTATTTGAACTTAGAAAGAGCACAGAGGTGATATATGGCCATAGCTATGGCCACCAGAGAGCAAATGTTCGAAGCGAGATAAAGCTTACCAGGACTTGAATCCCTTATCAAATTCTCCGCTAGGAGCTGTTCAATGCGGCTGATGCGCTCTGACAGCCGCGAGGCTTTAGGCCGACTATGCAAGAATTGTTAGCCAATGAGAAAAAAGCGACGACAAGACAAGCATTAATATAACTCAAATTAAGAAATTGATACTCACTTTCCCTCATTTTCCGTCTTCCGCTTTCGTGTAATAACTCGATCAAAAGTACATGGGAGGTTATGGTGGCTACACCAATTGCACTGTGGCACGGCAGCATCGCATTTGATCTGGATGGAAGAGTCAGTCTCGCACATTCCCACTTCCACATAAATCAAAAAGGAGTATTCTACCTTGCGTCTATAGCAAGAATCGCAGGCGCGCGCCGTGCGCTTGGGCGCTCCTTCATCTGATGAATGCATGGAGACCTTCAAAGTGCTCGGCGGCGATTCTTTCGGAAGTGCTGGAAGGCGCTGAGTCAGCGGAAGGCGCCGATCCGCGGATTCATCACGTTTAAAGGGTTTTAGAGGGCTGGTGAATAGTGGGGGTGGGCTTGTTTTTAGGGCTTTTCATGTGTTATTTTACGATGGATGGAGAGTAAGCCATTAGAAATTGGTAAATATATACCGAGTAGATCAGCTATGGATTACAAAGGGAGCTGGCCGGTAACAGCCTAGACCCGGCCAACGTTAGTCGGGAGCCCTGGTATATAGTTCACCGAATATACATGAACCTTAGGTTTCTCTCTGCAGTGGACGGATTCGACAAGTTCAGACCTCTTGATTACAAGTAAAAAGAGCATTGTTGAACCCAAAAACACAAGATCTTCGCTATTCCAGATGACCAAATCGAAATCAAGGCCATGCCCATTCAATCTCGTTGCGACTGAGAAGTATCTGCCTCAAAAAAAACTTCATTAAAGTCCACCACCATTATCAATTATCAACTCATCAATCTCCTCCTCGGCCAGTCATATCCTCCCTCATCCTCACATAACCGTACAGATACAGCAATCACACTCCTCATCACCGCAATCGCACCCAAAACACGGCTTCGACACAGTCTTAATAGGCTTCTTGATAGAACTGCCCGAGCCAGACGAGGGCAGAACCCAATTAATCGGTGCAGCGACAGAGGGAATCATCATGAACGTCGTACTGAGCGAGGTTATGTACGTCCTTCTGACGATCGCGATTGTCTAGCACTAGCGGTGAAACACAGAAACCCTGGAACGACGTCAGCATATCAGCACATCATAAACCATGAACCTGGCGATCTGACCTCAGATAAGACGCGGTAAGATGTCGTATAATCACCGGTAAGCCTCAAGGGGAACCGGGGTAGGAGGGGAGAGGAATGGTTGGAAACTGGTCCTGATTTCCAGTGAAGTACGGAGATGGAGTTAGTGCATTCGACCCCACGAGAACCAGGCAGCCATTTATCTCTCCCTCTTCTCAAGCTTCCTGCTGCGCTACTGCGAGGATGGCCAATCATCGAAGCAGAGTCGATAGGCGTTGGATCCATGTTTCTTCAGGCCCAAACTTTTATCCCTGACGATTTTGGAGGTCCCGCCACACACGTCACAGGGTCCGAGGCCTCGACGGGAGACTCACACAGTACGAAGTATAAGTTGAGCTTACACGATTATGATCGGGCCTACCTGTGCGCTATTACTTAGTCTATGGAGACAATGTACAACCTAAAGAGTGTACAAGCACTCAAGTTTACGAATTATTGGGGGAAAAGAGTTTGAGAATCATTCATCAATCAATTGAACTATGTACAACAGCACTTTTTTTCATCATTCATCGCGGGGGAAATCACCGTCAAGATGGGGTATCGTCTAGTCATCTTGGGGGTCCAGATCATCCGTCTATACCATTAACACGTAGTCCGGCTCAGGGGGTCGTCACATAAAATAAATCCGTCATAAGCATCCTTACAGCTGCTCAACCCAGGGGGCAGCGCCCGCCTGCATCTGGTTCAGCCACTTGACCAGCTCGATGAGCTCGGCACGACGCTCATCGTCAAGCTGGTCCTCATCGCCGGTCAGGACGGCCTGGAAGACAGGCAGCAGACGGGGGGTGAGTTCGCGGATGGTCGCATCCTCCCACTTGTACATCTGGCAGATCATGCGGTACAGGGGGTCGTTCTCCTCGAAGTCGTTCTTCAGAGGCAGGATGTTGACCAGCACGGGTAGGACATCCTTGGTGGGGATGTGGTCGCGGTGGCGCAGGATCATGCGGGAGACACAGCCAGTAGCGTTGTCCTGCAGACGAGACACGCTCATCTGCAAGCACGACTCGAGGTGGCTGAGGATGGTGGGGAACTCCTTGACGATCTCGGCATCCGAGTTGGAGCGCTCAACAAGACGTCCAACGGCATACGCGGCGTTGGAGCGGGTCTGGGGGTCCTCGTCACCAAGACGGTGCAGCAGCAGCTTGAGGAAGGAGGTAGTGAACGGGGTCACGGCGGCGCCCATACCGTTGATGCACTCAGCGAGAACACCCACGGCGGTGGCGCGCTCCAGAGACTCGGTGCTGCTGGCGTAGCGGAGGATGGTCTTCTCAAAGACCTTCCAGAGCTCAGCGAAGCTCTGGCCGAGAGCGGCGGCCATACCCGAGACGACGTCCAGGGCAGTGTCAACAACAACCCAGTCGAACTCGGAAGTCTCCTCACCGGCCTCGAGAGTCTCCTCCTCAGGGCCGAACTCCATCTGGCAGGGGTGCTGCTTGGTGATGATGTCGGTGACCATCTGGATGACGTTGTGGAGGACAGTCTCATCGGCAATGAGAGCAGGGCCGCAGTAGCGGAGGTTCTCAGCCATGTTGCGGTTGATGTCCGCGACGGTAGCACTAAAAGTCGATCAGTCAGTAAAGATGAAAGGAATCGACGAGCAAAATAGCAATAGCAAATAGCAAGGCCATGGTCATGAAAACAAATATCAGATACAGAATCGCCGTTCGCATCAATCACACTCTTTGGTGTGTCAAAGTGAGCTGGGTTAAGCGGAAAAATCATCATGTAAAAGACCAGGCCAAAAGCAAAGAAATCAGAACAATCATGTAAAACGTACCGGTCATCTTCCTCAGCCCACATCTTGATAGTGGCAGTCATGAGGATCTCACCGAACTTCTTGACCTCCTTGGCGGGCTGGACCTGGAGAGGCAGACCGGGCTGCCACTTGGGCATCTGGCCGCTCTCCTCGGCAATGGCGAACAGCATGGCATAGGAGCGGTGCAGGGTGCTGATGGTGCTCTTGCGAACGCCCTCGTAGGGGTGCTCAGCAAGGGGCATGACAGTCTCGATGGTCTTCTCGAAGTAGGGCAGGAAGGAGCTGCGAGTGTGGGTAACCAGGTCACCAATAACCTCCACAGCAATCTCCTTCTCGAGAGACAGAGGGGTGGTAGCAGTGATATCATCCCAGTCATCCTCATCGTCCTCGTCGATCTCGACATCCTCAATGTCGCCGTTGAGCTCGTCATCATCATCGGCACTGGCGACCTTGACCTTGCGGCCGTTAACAATCACCTCCTGACCGATGAGATCACGGGCAGCTTCGCCGAGATCAACATCAAGCGCATCCTCGTCCTGCTCAATGCACTCGAAGAGACCCTTGACAACACCGTCCAGAAAAGGAGAGAATTGCTCGCCGTAGACCTTGGCCATGGCACCCCAGAAGATGTAGGTGCTCTCCTTGAGGCGAGAGTGACCGAGGTGGAGGGCCTCCTCGGTGGCCCGCATTAGAGGCTCGACGTACGGCTGGTAGCGCTCAGGGCCAGCAGCAGCGGACATCTCACCCATAGCGTCAGTGACACTAGCACGGAGATCAAGCTCCTCCTCGCTGTCCTTGACAGTGGCAAACTCCTGGAGCAGGTGCATCGACTCGTCGAAGAACGAGAGGAAGGAGTCGCCAGCAGAGGAGGCGAGGGAACCAAGAGCACCAGCGGCAAGACCCTTGATCTTGAAGTCGGGGTGCTTGAAGAGCTCGTGGAGGATGGGCACAAGCTCGGCCTGGTAGGGGGCAACGTCCTTCTCATCCAAGCCGTCGACGACGGCATCAATGGCGCTGATGCCGGCCTTCATGATGTCCATAGTAGGGCCATCCTCCTCACCCTTGTACTCCTGCATGGCGCTAGCCAGGTTCTTGAAGAGCAGGGGCATGAGGCGCTCGTGCTCAGCGCTGAGGTCCTCGGCGAGATCGTCGGCAAGGCGGGCAACGGCGTGGAGCGAAGCCTGGCGGACCTTGGGTTCAGGGTCGGCAAGGAGCTGGAGAACCATGGGGAAGATCTCCTTCATCTGGGTGCTGATGAAGTCGGGAGCACCCTCAACGCACATACCGAGGGCCATGATACCGGCACGGCGGTAGTTGGGGTCGGTGTGGTGGAAGTACTGACCCAGAGACTGGAGCAGAGGCACAACGACCTGGCTGGGGGGCAGGCTCTGGGCGAGAATGTCGAGCAGACCCAGGGCGGAGCGGGGAGGAGTGATGTCGTCGTCATCAGCGGGGGAGTCATCCAGCTCAGTGACGATCTGGAGAGCAGTGCGAGTGAGCTGCTCACCGAGACGCATACCCTGGATCTTGAGCTTGCGGTACTGGACGCACTGCATCAGGAAGCTGATGGCCTGAGTACGGACGTCCTCGTCAGCCTGAGTGTTGGCAGAAATCTCGTTCATGAAGACGACCAGGTCCTTGAGGTGGACGGTCAGGAGGGCAGGGTCCAGGCTGAGCAGGGTCTGGAAGACCTCGAAGGCCTGCATGATGCGGTCCTCCTCGTTCTGGTCGATGGCATCCTTGAGGACAGCGACCATGGCAGGAACCATCTCCTGGAAAGCCTTGACGGGGGCGACATTCTCCTCGGAGTCAAGGTGGTAGGCAAGCTTGCTCAGAGCCAGGAGGGTGTTGATGCGGACCTCGGCGCTCTCGGGGTCGCGAATGGTCTTGTTGAACAGGGTGAACAGGTCCTGGAACTTCTCCTCGAAGCCCTCACCGAGAGTCTCGAGAATGGTGAACAGGATGTAGATGGCAACGGACCGCTCGTCCTGGTTGCCGCCGTCAGCCGCCTGCAGGAGGATGTTGGGCAGATCAGCCCACTCGCCGTCCTGGAGATCAATCTTGGCAATAGCCGAGATGATCCGGGCGACGGAGTGACGAACAAGATCCTGGCTCTCGCCCATGGTGGCGCGAAGCAGCTGCTCCCGAACCTGAGGCTTCTCAGCCGCGGCAACCTTCAGCCAGTGCTTCTGGACGAGACCACGAGCCTCGACGGCGGACAGCTGACGGAGGTTGGGGTCTTCATGGCCGGTAGCGACCTGGATGAGGAGGACAAGGGACTGAGGCTTGCTGTAGAACTCTTTTTGCAAGACGCCGGTGGCCTCCTTGACATTTCCCTGGGTTGCTGGAGAAAAGAAGCAAGGGTTAGCGAGGGGGAATTGATCTTGCAGGAGAGGAGAAGCTTTTCTCAGGTACATACGGTCCAGGATGATCTGCAATTGCTGCAGGAATCGTTGTTGATCCATGATTGATGATAGAATGTGGTATCACCAAGCAGATATTTTTTCTTCTTCTCTTCTCCTTCCAGAAAGTGTCCGTGTGGAAAGTCACTTGGGGGGTTGTCCCTAGCCCCTAATAAATTTCAAGCAGAGGACAATTCAAAGATGAGCAGCTTGTCGACGAAGACAAACAGCTCAAGGGGGTATCTCAATGAAAAACAACAGAAAGGAAAAAAAGGAAAGAAAGGAGAGGATGGTGGGGGGATGAAAAGAAGAAGAGAAAGAAAAAAAAATTTGGAACGAGACACGGCAAAGAAAAAAAAAAGTAGGGGGGGAACCTACCCGATTGGGTTTAGGGCGGGATGAACCACCATCAACCGTGTCGAGGGGAAAACTTCTTCAGTTTTCTATTGGGCTAATTGAGCTATGAACCTGGGATTTACTTGGGACATTTGGGTCATTAGGCCCTTTTGGGGTTGGGCACCGTTTTTGATTACATAGTAGTAATCTCTTCCCCTTTTGTTGTTGTGTGATACGCTTTTGTTTGGTGACATGGAGTTTGGGTCGCGCATCTACGATGGTCGGTGTCAATGATAATGTTAGCGTGGTACTTTCACCCCTTCTTCATGACTAATACCCTCTCCAACCGCCTTCCGAATAGGGATTAGGGCAATACCATATGTTTCAAACCCTTCCACCTAGCCACCTAGCCACCTACCTTCCTACCTACCTACCTACCATGGAGACTAATCACGAAAGATCCGATCATACCCCCCAGGCCCCCCAGGCCCCTCATACCCCTAGCCATAAAGCTAGTCGTGATCAGCGCATCGCAGCGCGTACACTGCGCGCTCAGGGGCTTACCTATAGCCAAATTGCATCAAAACTGGGCATTACCCAGCGTCAGGTCCAAAAGGCTTGCACTGATGAGAGGCCTACACCACGTAAGGCCCCTGGCCGAGGTCGAAAGCTATCAGAAGAACAGCTTGATGAGATAATCGAGTTTATCTCATCTTCGAAAGAGACACGACGGATGCCGTACTCTAGGGTTATAGAAGAACTACAACTCCCTATTAGTTCTGTCACCTTACGAAGGGCCTTAGCTAGACGTGGATATCATCGATGTAAGGCCCTTCGAAAGCCTCCTTTGTCCGACCGTACACGAGCACTGCGTCTAATCTGGGCGCTAGAGCACGTTAATTAGACGCGTGAGCAGTGGGAAAAGATATTATGGACTGATGAGACCTGGGTTACATCGGTCTATCATCGACGGATCTATGTTACGCGTCGGGCTGGTGAGGAATTTGATGATACTTGTATACGAGAGCGAATTTCTCGTGCACCTGGCTGGATGTTTTGGGGCTCATTCTATAATAATAAGAAAGGCCCTTGTCTATTTTGGGAGAAGGAATGGGGCACTATTACTGCTGCTCGATATACAGAGCGAATTGTGCCTCTTATCGACGGTATGGTTTCGCTGGCTCGCAATCATTTAGATCAACATCTAATTGTAATGCAAGACGGCGCACCATCTCATCGAAATCTCTTAACTATTGAGGAGCTTCACGATCGTGGGATATACCCTATCGACTGGCCACCGTATTCGCCAGATCTTAATCCAATTGAGAAGGTTTGGGATTGGATAAAAGATTGGATCGGTGATCGATATTTGAAAGACTATGATCGTAAGCTATCTTATGATCAGCTACGCGAGGCTGTGCGAGCTGCTTGGGATGCGATTCCTACAAGCTTTTTAGACCAGCAGATTGATCTGATGCAGAAGCGCTGCCAGGCTGTTATCGACGCGCAGGGGGGTCATACACCTTACTAGGCGGTAATATATTGTATTATAGTGGTTTAATTACGTGAAGTCGTAATAAAAGGGTGGCAGAATATTAGTCATGAAGTAGGGGTGGAAGTACCACGCTAACATTATCATTGACACCGACCATCGTATAGGGTTTTTGTGTGTGGTCTCGTGAGGGGCATGTGATCAACTACAATTAAGACCAGACAGTACAAAAGAGTAGCAAGAAAGAGATATAGACGTGTACAGTAGCATACACTCGACAATAAAAGGAAAAAGAAATTACCCCTCCCAACTCTACCACAATCCCAAAACGCCCAGCCTGGTCTGAAAGCGCCGGTACCTCCCTCAGCTGTGTGTATCCGTGGCTGCAGACTATTGGTGAGCTCGGCAAACCCCAGACAACCATTGCTGCAGAGTCCGTGAAAGAACCGAAAGTAGGTGTCAAATTTGGCAAGAGTAAAAAGTCAGACTATGTCTCGGGAGCAAGTAGCGCTTAGTATTCATCAGAGTCGTAATCATCATCAACCAGCAGCGAGCGGTACCCTCGCGACGCGAGGTTAGCCTCAAGGCCACCGTCTGCAGCTGGGTCGAGATATCCTATACATCATTAGTAAAGAAAACAATCAGCCCTGGGTGAAGGAAGTACATACCACCACCGCCAAAGTAGCTGAGAGCTACGGGCAGGAAGATAAGCGCGTGAGTGGCGGCAAACACCACCAAGGCCAGCCAAACACGGAAATAGTAGATCTCAAAGATCTTGCTCCGAGTAAAAGCCAGCACACAGACTCCAAGAAGCTTGGTCACCGTAATGCCGCTGAACACACTTCCACCCACATTGACCAGTGCCGTCCAGGCCCGAGCATCCTTACCGCGGAACTTGGCGGGGGCTTTCTCGAGAAGAGTTCGCGGGGGAAACATGAACGCGCGAGCGATATGCGCGCAGAATTCCACGCTAATACCCACGCAAATCACCAGATTCACGAGCGAAACGGCGTTCAAGGAAACGCCAGCAATGGCCATCGTACCGATAATGTCGACCATGGTCATAACTACCACGGTGGTGATGACTGCACCAGTAGCGATGGACCCGAGAATAGCAGAGGTCAAGACGAAAATGATAGCGACCGCCGATCCCAGCAGTGTACCAGTCAGCTGTACTATGGAAACGTACTGGTCGAAGAAGATATAGAACTTCGAGTAGGGGAACACATCGATCTTGTGCTCTCGAGAGATATCGTCCGCAATTCGACGAGCCGCAATGTATGACTGAATGAAGTCATCTTGGCTTCGCAGGGGAGTGTGGCTCGTTCGGAAATGGCTGGCATTGATCATGGTGTGCTTCTTGTCGATGAGCACTGCAGAACTGTAAGGGGCCTTGCCTCCGAGAGGACAGGAGGCATCGGTGGGTGCATCGATCCACTTCTCAGCGTAGTGAATGAACTCGGGCCCGGTTGGCATACCGTAGAGAGTGAGATTCCACGGCGGGTTGCGACCCTCGAAACACTGCTTGTCATCTTCTTTGCAGCAATCTTGTTGAGGATTGAGCCAGTAGAAAAAGTCATCAATCCAGCTAGCGGCGGATCCTGCAAGATAAGACACATTCGGACGCTTGGATTCTTGCTCTAGAACAAATGGCAAGGAGAACTCTTCGCAGGTGGTGAATCGACCACAGAGCTGTTGCTGGTGCTTTCGCTCGGTCACGTTGACGTTGCGAGTGACAAAGTAAACTGGAGGTCCAGTACGGAAATAGGCATCAAGATCATTGAAGTATGAGATCAGGTAAGAGTCACTGGGGAGCGCAATCCGTTGATCCAGACCGAGGGCCACTTCAGGGATCAAAGCCAGGCCTGCAGTGAGTATACCCAGGAAGACGATGACAATCACTGCCTTGACGCGGCGATCCAAAATAAACGGAGCATAAATCCGGCGGATGAAGCTTTGGAGCGTACTCTCTGCTTCGTGATCATCGTAGATCTGTTCCTCAGGCAAGCCAAACGAGTTCGCCTTACGAACGGTGACGCATGGGAAGCAGTCTGCGCGAAGACTCTCCACTCGCCGTTGGTTAAGAGCCAGGACGGAGATGAACATGGTGACCTGCAGAATGGCATTGATGAAGACGGCACCCGCTGCGTACGCCGCAAAGTTCTTGACGGCAGGCATCCCTACAAATGCGCCCAGAGAGAATGCCACAGTTTCCGTCAAGGCAGACAGGAAGACACTGGGTCCAATTCTCCCGACAGCGCGAGCAACTCTTTCATCGATCTCTTCGTCCGGGTAGCTGAAGTTGACACGCTCAAATTCATGGACGATCAAGAAGATATTGTCAACACCGACTGCCAGTACCAAGAATGGGATGACTTCGGCAATGATCAAAGTCACCTTCACACCGGCCGCTGAAAACAGCCCCACCGAAGCAGAGACAGACATCAACACGATCAAGATGCCAGCAATACCGAGTGTGAACTTGGACTGCACAAGGGCATTGGCGGGATTCATGAGAAGAGACCGCCAGGTGACAGTGACAGACCCTAAGGCCAGAGAAGCATATACGAACATGATCACGTAACTGATGACCACGATCTTCGCATCCGTGTTGGTAGACTTGTTCAGTTCTTGCTCAAGACTAACCTCGGCGTTGAAAGAAACACGGAGACCACGCTCAGCGGCTTCCTCCTGGACAACATCAAAGACGGTCTTGAAGCTATTCTCCCAATCGATGGCGTTCGCTTCTTCAGCGGTGCCCTGGGCAAAGTTGTTCACCACCCAGGTCACAACCAGCGCTTTAGCGTCCAAGACGTTTCCAGTGCTTTCATATCCACCCAAAATCATCTCCGGCTTCAATGGTTGCGAGAAGTCAGGGAGACAGCTAGGGTCACCGGGAGATTCAGTGCAGTGGAGGAGCCGATCTTGCCATGTGTCAGGGTCGAGATTGGAGACCGCGCCACCAAAGTACCCGGTTAAGGATTGTACCACACAGGCATCACCTGTCGGTTTGAAGCAGACATCGTCCAGATTGAGACCCTTGTCCAGCGAAATCATGCGTCGCACACGGGATTCGACGTCAAACCACCACACAAGGGTGTCATAGTCTAGAATTGGACCAGTTTCATTCACCAGGAAGGCTTGCTCAGCTCGGAAGAATGGCCCAAAGCTTTCGTCGAAAAACGCCTTTTCCTGAGCGGCTGGTGACGACGGACTCACCCAGAGACGCACGGGGTCCGTTTCGATCGTAAATCGAAGCCAGCCCAAGCTGAGCACAACCACCACAATAAAGCTGGATACAATCGTGATGGCTGGGAATCGAGCACAAGCTCCACCAATGCGACGGAACAGAGCAGACAGAAGGGAGTTTGGCTTGTATACACCCTGGGGCTGTTCCATGTAGCCTCCACGGTGCACAACCTCCCCTTCATCTTCATCATCACTGGGAGTGGGATCCTGGAGCAAGCGCACACGCTCAGGCTTGCGAAATCGACGTTCCTTGTATGTGACATAGCTTGCAAGTCCGATAACAAGCGTGAGGAATGCGGAGTAGATGACGATGACGGCAAATGAGAGACATGGCAAGAGTCCCACATGGCACGAAGCTTGAGTAGACACGGCAGGCAACTCGGGGCACACATCGGGGCAATCGACGCAAGAGCAACGATACGCCTTGTCCGCGTCATTGCAAGCCTTGGGCTTCATGGGCAACGCCCTCATGCCCTCCGAGTCGGGACCACTGGGCTCAGTGTGATAGTTGATTTGGAAAGGACTTCCCAGGAACTTTTTGTCCCCGAGGAACTTCAGGAACTGCGAGTAATTTTTCGCACCCCCACCGATGAAGTCGATGGCCTTTCCGCCGGAGGCACCATTTTTCACGCTCTTACAGCTGTCAAAGAAACCACTCTGATATTCTTCGGACCAAATGTTTTCCACCTCGGTCACTAGTCTCTTGCCCGAGCGATTCTCCTCCGTTTGAGTGACGTTGACGAAAAGCGACTGATCCGGTGAGCAGGTGAAGGTACAGAAGATGTCGAAAAAGTTGTGCCGGCAAGCTGGACATGAGGCAATGATACCCTCAGCCAGCTTCAAGTTGCTAGAAAGCGCATCGATCTACGACAAAACAACGAACTTCGTCAGTACACCCACTCAATACTAGCGATCGCATCTGCTCAATGATAGACTGATTATAATCTCACCTGCTCATCGAGACAGCAGACGGGGCCCTCCTCCCATTTGGAACCGCACAGCCCGACCAGCTTCTGCCTTACTTCATCCTCCGGTTCATGAGCCCGTCCATTATCAGGACAAGGCAACTCGCCGCCAAATATCGATTGCTTTCCGCAGTGCCCACGGATCGCACAGCGCCCCTTCTCGTGGATCTTGGTCTCGCCCTGCGCGCCGACCAGCGCCGGCTGCGAAGCAAGGAAGCCCAACCCCACGAGCGTACCAACAAGCCCCAATTGCCGCATTTTGTCGACACGGCAATCAGGCCGAGGAATAGTCGCGTTTCTTCAAGTCCTATTCCGACTTATCCGAGTCTCTGGATGAGTGACAGAGGTTCGTTATCAATGGTCAGCCCTGCAGAGCTGCTCATGCGAAAGGTGGAGACAGCTCTACCGGTCGCAAGGCCGAAGCTCGGACACTTCAAGCGCAAAGGACAACAAAAAAGCGGAGGCTGACTCAAAGAAGAGAGGTCACAGACGTGTTAACCATCCACAAATTTCAGCAGCACGCAAGAAAGTCTTGAGCAGGAGGTAGGAATGAAAGTGTCCAGGAGATTGGAAGTTGGAGAGAGCCCAGAAGCAAGAGAAGCGCAACATGACGTGGGCTGGACCGAGGAGAGGCGGGTACCGCCGCCCCGCCCAGTCCGGCCAAGACTTATCAGAACCACTGGGGCGAGTTGCAATGCCTAAAGTATGTACGTACTGTACTACCTAGTAGTACCTACTGAGGTGCCGCGATCTGAGCTAGGCGCTAAGGTCAGGCACAACAAAGGTTCCTAGCTGTCGGGCTCGTATCTGGTCTCTACCTATGTCTACGCCTATCCATGGGAGATTTACAAGAACCTGGATGCTATCCTACTTCTAAGCTGGTCACACGCGGGGGCATTGTGAGGATGAAGAGGTAATAGTAGATGGTTTAACTTGTGGTCTTCTATAGTTCTGCTTGGCCGTATTGTAGTTAACATTTGTGGCCCTTTCCAGATGCCGCCGATGATGCACTTGGGCAAGAAGTGAAATAATGGAGATATATATTGCTTTCTCCGAAAAACATAATATATACTAGCTGCTATTGAATAGGTATGCAGAGAGGATGATGCTGAACATAGGCATTTCACCGGAGCTCCAGTAAGTAAACAATCGTCAACCAGACTGATAATCCATGAGGCTGGAACGCAGGCCAGACAATACGTCTCCATAAGGACCATATAAAGAGAATCACAGGACGGGCCTTAGATCTGGAGAGCAAATCAAAGTTAGAAATCTACACAAGAATGCAAGGGTGGTCAACTGATAATAGATATCACTTCGTGAATGAAAATCATGAAATCCTCGGAATAACCGTAATCTATGGACACAGAACTCCGCTAGGCGAGAAATACAAAAGATGAAGATGGCTTTATCTGCATCGCCGATCCAGTTAGCGATGAGGACACGAGAAATACTCCAAACAAAAGAAGAAAAGAAGCAGGAAAGAAAAAGGACATAACCATAGGCCAGACGCCTACTAATGCAAGACCTCCACAGCTCGACCGAAGAGCCTGGGGAGATGTTTCCGTCTTTTTAGTAGCCCTCATCCTCGGCCTGTTGATAAACATGGCGAGTCCGCGTAGGGTCTCTGCGCATCTGTTGACCTGATCCCGTGAATCCCACTTGACAGAAGAGTTAGCCTTCGTTCTACGCCTTTACCAACAATCAAGACCAAATACAAACCTCGAGCATTCACCGATTCACCAGTGCGGAACATGCTGTCCTTCTTGCCAAACTTGCCCTTGCCCTTGGCCGCAAAATTCTGCCACTTGTTCTTGCCTTCCTCCAATTCCTTATTGGCCTTGACCTTGCGAGGCACCTTGGCGGGACGGGCGGACGCATCCCCAACCTTACCAGGCTCCTGACGAGCTTGGTTGGCGAGAGTGGGATTGATATCGGCCGCCGCCGAGATCACATTGGCGTGTGAGAGCGACGGTGGAGCGGGAGATGGGGATGCTGAACTGCCTGGGGTTCCATCAGCCTTGCGCTTGCGAGAGTCATTGCCCGCGATGGGGCGGATATCCTTGGCCGTCAGGTTCTCGACGGTCGCATACGACTTGAACGAGACCAGGTACACGGGGTTGCTAGAAGAGCCCGTGATGGAGGTAATGCGAGCGGGATAGAAGGCATTGTCGCCCGAGACCCAGCGGGCGAGAACAGTGTCATTGACGGAGAAAGAGGCGGCTGGGGTGGGTGCGGTGGCGGCGACCTCATCTGTGCGATCGACGGCGGGTTGTGACGGGCGCGAGACAGAGTCCTTCGATGACCATGTCTCCTTGGACGATGCTGGGGTTGGCTTCGGCTTCGCTGCGGGTGCGGAAGGTTTAAGCTCGGCGATGGCAGTTTCGGTGAGGGTTATGAGTTCTTCAAGTTCAGTCTTGAGACTTTGCAGCTCCGTGTTATCGGGTTCTACCTGCAAGCTAGATTGGACGGTTTCAAGCTAGAGAAGAGGACAAATGAAGGTCATTAGTTGGTTTGCGCTTGGATCATATGGAGGAAAGGTGAGAGGAGGGGGAGTTACCTGGATCTTGAATTCTTTGACCTCGGCCTCCAAGGCGGCGACGTCAGACATGGTGGGCAAGGGTTGAGGGTGCGTTGAAGAGAAGTAAGAGCGTTGAGGCAACCAGCCAACCAATTTGAGAAGTCTCGACAAGGTCTCTTAGCCTCTGGGCGCTAGTCGAGGAGTGGATATGCGATGTGCGGAGGACTTTCTGCCCGGCGAGTTGTGACCGGCCAAATTGGACGATGGGTCATGTGACCTGGAGCCTCAGCACGGCAAATGTAGTGAAGATAATGTATGTGGATTAGTTTACAGTACACGTAGGCCAGTCATTATTCGCAGGAAAATATTTTTACTATGTTTTCATCGAAGGCTTTCAGCCATCATAATTGCTTAGTCCGATAGATGGATTAGATGGAAGAAGGTTATCATGACTACAATACATACTAGACACGATAAGAACGAGATAAGAAAGTCCCGATAAGCCCCAACGATCGACAACTGGGGGGAGGGGCTTTGCATGCGAAACCGGAGACTCTTAAATTGGCTCTGCTTACGCAGTAGCAGTAGTAAGTACTTAGCTCATAGCTAATGTTTGAGACTCGGCCCAATTTCTACATTTTTCACGTGGATCTGCGACGGAAATACGGGAGGAAAAGTGAAAACGTCATTCGAGACCGGGCGACATAAATAAGAAGGGTTTGCCACGCGGATACGGCAGCCACTAGGAGTTCATCCAGTCGATACTACTACATACATACTGTAGGGGCTGAACTGCTCAACATACCATGGAACAGGACAAGCTGGAGGCGTGGTCTGATCCTGGATCGGAGACATTGACTTGAACCCGAAAGTGGGGCTAGACCCTGGGCCATTGAGAAGTGATAATGATGGATAAGATGGCCAGCAAGTGATGGAGGAGTATACTCCGGAGAGTAAGCTATGTATGGATGGCCATCGAAAGTCGTGACGACTGGAGACTTGTCTGCTCTATATATGAGTGGAAATACGGAATACTTACCCATATTCACTTGTTGATATTATCATACCGTAGATTTCCCCATGTGCTCGTTGAGGGTTTCAACTAGGACCAAGATGTAACGAAGTACGGAGTATACGAGTGTTCGTGAGTCACTTCGTAATGAAACATGGCGCTAGATAGAGGGGAAGGGGACACGAGGGCCAAAATGAACCCATCTGACTGGATGGACCTTCAAATTAGACGGGAACCGGGAAAAAAAGGCTGCAGAAAATGGGAGTGAAAAAGAACGAGACCAAGCCGAAACTCAGTGTGCAGGAGCGAATCACAGCGAATCCACCGAAGAAGATCGAAGGGAAAGTCGCGCGTTTGATTTCTAAGCAACTGGAAACGGTTATGGACAGAGGCAGAATCAGGCAGAATCAGGCCAACATGAACAGCCATGCTCTGCCTGAGGCTGCCAGTCAGTTGAGTCAGCCCCCCACCACCCCTCCTTGCCCCGCACGCTGATTGGCTGCCGATCATCCGAGATCACCTGCGGCCGGAATTCGGGCCAATGAAGCAGCCGGTTTGTCCACCGCTCACCAGATCGCCTCCTCTGTCATCATCTCTTCCCTCCTCAACTTCCATACTCCCACCCTCCCCCCCGTATATCCCAATACCTTTACTTTACACTCCTTCATACACTCTCCGTACAATTCATACAATTCATACCACCTCATCCCAATTCTCTCTCGATCCTGCCTAGCCACACCCGGGCAGTGATTCGATCCTGGGCTTGGAAGTTGGGGCTAATCGACTAGTGCTTCCACTCCATTCTAGCCTCAGGCCCGTTCTGCACCTTTTTTTCCTCGATCCCCTCTCCCCCCTCCTCCACTCTATCTCGCTCTCTCCCTGTCAGATCTCCAGTCCAGGAGAACACTTCCCTCAAGCCTTTTTCAGGGCGATTCAAATCGATCTGATCTCCCATAACTTTTCGCCAACATCCTCTTGATCCAAGTTTAATCATCTATTATCGTTTGCGGGCGGACCGCCCGATTATCGCTCCCGGTTTCCTTTCGAGCCTTGTCATTCCCATTCAACTGACTTACCCGCCTACCCTTCTCCCTCTTGAACGCTACTCTCTTTGACTACCCTTGTCAATCTCTTCATCCTATTTATATCACACTAAATCTTACCCTCATCATGAGCGACTACGAACAGCTCTACCAGCAGGGGCTCTATCTTTCGCCCGGTCAGCAGGATCTCCTGCTGGCTGCTCTCTCATCCAACAATCCCAGCCACAAACAGCAATCCCAGCCTAATCATACCCCCCAAGTCAAACCCCTCCACAGCCCTGACCAAGCTTCGTCTAATGGAATGAGTGGTCCACCTTCGGGTGGGTTCGACAACTCGCAACTCAATGCCTACGGGTTCGGAGAAGAGGAAAGCCCATTCTTGGACTTCAACCCGGAGGTCGACTTTGAGTTCCCGAACTCAGAAGACTTGATTGGTGATCTGCCTGGCTCCTCTGCTGAGTATGACATTGGTGAGAAGCGAAAGTCGATGGATGGCAGGTCTGAAGTGGACGGGGAGGAGAATGGCAAGAAGCGGCGGGAGAGTGAGGCCAAGAAGCCTGGCCGGAAGCCCCTCACCTCTGAACCCACCACGGTAGGCATCCAGCGTGTCTTGGTAAATAGATATTGTGGGGGCACGGTTTTATTGACAAGATAAAACAGAAACGCAAGGCTCAAAACCGGGCCGCCCAACGCGCATTCCGTGAGCGGAAGGAGAAGCATTTGAAGGACTTGGAAACCAAGGTGGACGAACTGCAAAAGTCGTCAGACAACGCCAACCAGGAGAATGGCCTACTTCGAGCTCAGGTCGAGCGACTGCAGGTGGAACTTCGCGAGTATCGCAAACGTCTCTCTTGGATGACCAGTGGTAGCGGTATCTCGGCGATGAGTGCTATTCCTAGTGCTCACTCCCGGGGAGCGTATGGCCTGCAAAACAATGAGTTCCTCTTCGACTTCCCCAAGTTTGGTGATCTTCCGGGCTCGCATCTCTTCAATGGCCAGAACAAGAACGATCAATCCAAGAACAAGGGACAGGCCCCTCGTCCCCCGGGTGTGCTCAGTCGCGACAACTTGAACGGCTTCCCCAACGTGCCCAACATTGCCACGAGCAAGTCTAATTCTAGCACCCCCACCAACTCCAGTACTCCCACTGGACCTGGGAGCGCAAAGTCCCACTATGCTGGTTCCAGTGGTACTACTCCTGGCAGCACTACTTCCACCAGGGCCCCCTACAACAGCATTAAGCAGTTCGGGACTTCGACGCATGACACATCTGATTCTCCCTCGTCTTCGTCTGATTCACACCAGAGTCAGCTACTCTCGTCGAACGGGACTTCTCCCGAGCCGAGCTTGAGCTCTCCGCCCGAGGCAAAGGGCCACGACTCTCTTAACACGTGCGAGATTCACGGCTCCATCAATGGTGAGGAATCTTTCTGCGCGAAACTTGGTATGGCTTGCGGCAACATCAATAACCCCATCCCAGCTGCTCGGGACAAGTCCAAGCCCCACAGTGTCTCCAGCGACCAGCCGGCTTCTACCGAGGATACGGTCGGGTTCGATTGGCTGGCTCAACAAAATGGCGGTCAGTTCGACCCAGTCCTCTTTGGAGACTGGCGCGAACCCCAGGATGCCGTCCTGTCCCAGGACTTTGGTTCCTTCTTCAACGATGCTTTCCCTCTGCCTGATTTGGGTAGCCCATCTCACAACCTGAGCGAGGTGGCAACTCAGCCGCCCAAGAAGGACCTTATCGCTCAAATCGACAGCAGGCTGGAGGAAGAAGTTGTGCCTGGCGAGGACAAGTCACAGATGCTGTCGTGTACTAAGATCTGGTATGTTTTCCTGCGCTTCAAGTGTAGCTTCGTTTCTTTCCTTCCTCTCTTACTAAGATGCTATGTAGGGATCGTCTACAGTCTATGGAGAAGTTCCGGAACGGCGAGATCGATGTCGACAATCTCTGCTCTGAGCTGCGCACAAAGGCTCGCTGTTCCGAGGGCGGCGTCGTCGTGAACCAGCGTGATGTCGACGACATCATGGGCCGTGCCAAGTAACATATTAAGTCTCCACGATGGGGATTATAGCAACTGGCCTGCCCTACATCATTTTCACGACTCACGCAACCTCCATTTTACGTCTACTAAACTGTATCACGTTTTACTTTCCAATCATACCCATCATCGAATGTCATTTGAAAAACATACGGCGTCATGAAATACAACTCTGGAATAAATCACGACGAAATGTCCGCCGGACGCGCCGCGGCGCTTGAGATGAAATCTCAACATTCATATCCATGGCATTCCACTCGTTGATCATTTTCAAGTTTCAGAGAACTTCTCATTTATTTCCATTTCATCAATTCTTTTTTGATCAATTTTTTCTTTCTTTTCTTCTTTCCAAACTTACCTTCGTCTCTCATTTTCCAGTAGCTGTACCTTTTTGTCCTTCATGCGTGTTTCTTTCTTACTTCCATCATTAAGCCTGGCGAATGGAGACACGGGGGTTCGTCATGCAGGTGGACCATTGGACCATCCGTCTGACCCATACACTACGGCGCCTGGACGAGGCGACTTCTTCATAGTCGACCTCTTACATCGGAAAGGAATATCTGGGTTTTGGCGAATTGGAATTATCTATAACTAGTTTTGGTAGGTTGGGATGGCTTGCGCTCCTTAAAGGGTGGATATTGCATATATCCTTGTACACAACCAAATTCAATTCTTCGTTTTTGAGCAATTCTCTCGATCTCATTTTGATCTAACCGTCATTTAAGTGGCTTATTGCGTAGAGGGTCGGAGTTTGAGTATGCTTAATTACCACGTGGATCCAAATTAGAGGGATGTATCGAATTAAGCTTGTCTGGACCACACCCACTCAGCCAGCCACACTGCAAGAAAAAGAAACCCCCGAGTCACAGCCAATGAATGTACATGAATCTTATCTATCTATGTGAGACTAGACTGATCAACAAGTATAATGACATGGCCACATACATCGTGACAGGCTTGTGAGGTTGGTTCAAGTACGATTTAGTCTACACAAAGCGTCCGTTTAGAACCGAAGCTGTAAGGGTATCGATGTTTGGTCCTCTTCTATAAGGAAGAGAAAAATGGTAAAGTACAAAGAAAAACGGGACAAGAAACAGGGGAATGGGCAGATGGTAATAATTTTTTTTGGCATTCTTTTTGTTTTGCGTCTTGTCACTCTCCGTGTCACAACCGAACGCAATCCTCAAGACGTGACCTCGAGTCCATCAAACGCAGCCTGTATTGCCAAGCGACCTCATATCCTTTCCGGTAGGCGTTACGGGAAGGATATAAAGGTATCTGGAATAACACAGATAGGAGCACCATCTTGCTAAAAACGAAACGGGGTAGGTAAAAAAGAGAGGGGAATTTGGAAATGGTTCACGAGAGTCAAAGTAAGACACGAGAGAATTAAAATGTGACGCGAGAAAAATGGTGGGGGGTGGCATAGGCAAAATCAAGATGGCGAGGAAGGGGGTCGAGAATGATCGACACCCCGAAAGGACGATAACCAAGAAAAGGAAGAGGCGAAATCCATCCATGTCAGTGATGCTCACTACGCATCACCACCGGAAGGAGCAGGCTTGTCGCCAGATGGGGTTGAAGGGGCAGGGGAGTCAGTCGAGCCGCTCTTGAAGCTGCCGCCACGACCTCCACGGCCACCACGACCCCGATCACCGCGGCCACGGCCACGACCGCCGAATCCACCCCGACGAGCACCTTCGCTATCACTGGCACTCTGGTAGCCGCGCTGCCCGGTGGTAGCACCACCACGGGTGCTGCTTCCCCAAGTGCCGGCATTGCCCTGTCCTCGGGGGCGTTCCTCAAAGAACTTGAAGTTGGGCTTACGAGGGCCGGAACCAGTGGTGGGCTTCTTGTGATCAAGGGGCTGACGATCAAGAGCGGCCTTGGCGTCCTCTACCGTCGGGAAGGTCACAACGTAGTTGAACTTGCCGTACTTCTCGATCTTGACGGCCTTGGCTTGGTCCTCTTCAGGAAGGAGGTCACGGACCTTCTGCTCACTGTCGACGTTGGAAACGAACAGTCCGTTGCTGGGCTTCTTCTCGCCACGAGGAGCGGGAGAGTCACCAGTCTTCTCCTGGTGGATGGTGCCGTTAGCGTCCGCGCCAGCAATCTTCTCCTCACCGGCGGGCTGAGCAGAGGTAGTCGCAGGAGGCGCCGGGCTAGCAGCCTTGGGGATGACGGGAACTGGAGAAGCACGAGCGGGTTGAGCCTTAGCCTGGCCTGGTTGCTGACCAGCGGCAGCGCCACCAAGGACAGGGGGAGCTTGACCGAACTGGGGGTAGAGGCCGTAGGACGGCCACCAGCACCAGTAGGCGCAGGGGAGGCGGTCGTAGCTGGCAGGGCACTGGGAACGGGTTGAGTACCACCAGCCGCAGGCTTGCCGCTGCGGTGGGCGAAGTTGAAGCCCTGGGCCCGCATCTCAGTCGCAATTCGGCCACCCTCAATCTCCAAAACCAGATATCCGAAAGCCGCATCCGCAAGATTGAAGTTCCACATGTTCTTGAAAGCGCTCTCGTCTACCTGACCGGCAGCATTGCCAGCAGCAACAGGGCCACCGAAGGGGTTCCCGCCGTTAGCAATGGAAGGCATCTTTTGCACCACATCCAGAGCATTGTCCAGCAGAGTCTTCTGGGCCTCATTGGAAGAGATGGCCGACTCAACCTCGCCCCGCACAGTCTCCCAAACATCGGTGAAAGAGGCCTTGGAGGCAGCAAGCTTGCCACGATAGTGGTCGAGCGAAGGGTTGACGGAGAACTCGTTGTAGGAAGACCCGTAGCGGAAGTGCAGACCAGCGGAAACGGAGAAATCGGCCTTGAGAGTGACGGAGAGCTGGTTCAGCATGCCCTCACGGGCAGGCGAGGCGTGGGTAACGAACACACGGGTCTCCGATGGGTCGTAAACGCGGTTAGCGGTGTCGATGAGTTCACCCATCTGTAGCAGTGTAGTCCACATGGTACCCTGGCCACCAGCAATTGTTGTCTTTCCCTCGCCATTGTCGAACAGCTTGTGCATGACCACCGCACCACCAAGTCCAAGCAGACGCAGCTTGACACCACCAATGTCCAATAGTCGCGAGTTGGCCTCGTCGATGATGTGCAGGTTGTTCACCTTGTACTCGCCCGAACGGAACTTCTCCAAGACGCGGACATCCTCGCAGGCACCCCAAACTGTGTAGACGGGAACGTCAAGAGTGATGCGCTTGTCGAGGAGCATGGGCAGCTCGGAGAGGGGTAGCTGGTCCGGAGTGAAACGCTGCTTGATGGACTGCTGAGGAGGCACCTGTGCAATTGTGCGCTTCACGTTCTCGGGAAGGAGGGGGGGAATATTGGGCGACATGCTTGAGGGTCCTGCGCGAAGACAAAATAAGGTTAGCTTAGCCCCCGAATATTGGGATATCGAAGCCGAATGCCATGCGGCAATGGGAAAGTCTCATTTTGAGACCTAGAAGGGAAATTTAGAGCTTGATTTGGGAACTTACTTGTCCGCAATGCGCTCCAACGAAGTATCGTCGTAGAAACCAAAGTCACCCGTGTGGATGATGTGGTCCGCACGAGCTTGCTTCGCCAGGTCATTCAGAGACTTGAGATTTCCTGCATCGCGTAATCAATTAGCCTTGCCTGGTATCGAGCCATTGGTGTGTCAATTATACCTCGCACGTCCGCAATACACAAGATCCGAGTCGGTCCGCTCTGGATGAGTCTGCCATTGTTGGGGAGTAGTGGCACAGCTCCGGGTGCCGGACCGGACGGGGGTCGCACCGTTCGCGAGAGGATAGCCTTGGGCACCGAAGTTGTGCGGGCGGGGCTAGAGACGAGAGATACAGCATTAGTCAAGATCTGGATAAGCGCAAGTTGTTGTGTCGTCGAAGTGACAGGTTGGGTATCCAGCTCAGTGCCGCAGGAGGGGAGACGACAGAGAGCCAAGACAGGAGGAACTCACAGAAGCCATGGAGGGAAGGAGGGGAATTATTAGAGAGATCAAAGGTCGTGGAGGAATAGAGGAGGGGATGCGAGGAGGAGATAAAGAGAAAGGAAGAAAGGAAGAAAGACAGAGGAGGTGAGAGAAAGTTGCAGGGCGACGGAAGATTCACTGCGCATCGATGAAGCAACAACCCGGGGAGGCGTGACAGGCAGATTAGGTAAGCACCCCTGGTCTCACAAACACACTTCCTGAAGAGAAAGAAGGAAGAAGAGTTTAAAATGCCGTCACAAACAGGCTAAATTAAAATTTATAAAGGACTCTAAGGCTGATGTAGCTCACTGAGAGTCTACTGGGCCCTATCAAATATTAAACTCTAAGTTCACTCGTGGTTTGTAAGGAATGTGCTATCCGCAGTCTCAGCTATACATGGTTGGTAGTCATAGTACCTCGCAAGACTGAGCTATATGCCACATTAATTAAACTGTGGCCTGCTTTCAAAAAGAAAACAAAGAAAAAGAAAAAAAGAAAACATTTGGACTGTTCTTTCAAGGCAATCTACTGGGTATCATATCTAAGAGTTGCTGTTCCAGTCTATCGGCCGAGGCATCGCCAGAAAGGCCTTTGTATGAGATAACACCCTATACAATCCCACCAAGATCATCTGACGTGGAAAAATACATGGGAATAAAAGTGTTTTAACGAAGATGTTATTGCTACTGACTAAGACTATGTACAAAGGAAAGACATGTCCACGCTTTACGCAACAAATCACAGCTCCTCAGCAGGGTCGATGAATCGATCATACCTCGACCCTCCAGTACCATGAACCTTATGAGTCGATAGCGATTGAAGAGAACTGGGACCCTTCAATGCCAGTAATGCAAAATGACCACCGACGGTTGGGCGAGCCCGGCATAGGACCGGAATACCAGGCTCGGCGCCATGCGCAGAGGTAGAAACATAACGGTCCGAAAAAGGCCAGTTATGCTTTCCATTGGTCATGAATGCCCACAGGTCATCGATGAACTCATCTCGTGTACTCGTTTCGAAAGTACCGGCCAGCCACATGTTCCAATCAGATTTGGCCCAGTCCTGCCGGTTGTCCAATGCCACGCCATACTCCCCGCGGACCGTCGAGAAGAACTGACTGCCCATCGAGTATGCCTGCTTGGGGAACGTTTCTAATCCCAGTAGGACATCTGGGTATAGATTATATGGAATCTTCCATGTATCTGCCTTGTCAGGGTATTCCAGCACAAAATGGGTTTGATTCTCGTCTGTGCCTAGACCTTGCCGAAAGAAAAGGTCTGCATGCTCATCACCGATGCGAGAGTAGCTTTGATCTCCGCTCAGGTCACCATATGCCTTGATGCCGATGGCCGCCTTGATGGCTAGATTTGTCTCATTTGCTAGTGGGCCAGCAGCATCATTGGACGACAGCTGCTCGACAATGTCAATGCTATTTTCGACCAGATAGTCGGCATATTTCTGGAAGAGTCCCATATACTGATTGCTCCAGTTTTCGTCCCCAGTGGCACGAACATAGGCGAGCGCCAGAATGAGCAAGTTGCCACATTCCTCAATAGGCATGGGTTCTGCTCGCTGATCATCATGACCGATCGCATGAGGATAATGAGATCCAAGGTCGTGAATAGTATATGGGAGTTTCCACCGACCAGCATCCAAGTAGAGCATCACCGGTTCTAACAACAGGCGGATCCAATCAGAATCCATCACCCAGTAGATTGGGAAAGCTGGCATAATAATGTCTATCGTATTAACATTCCCATCGCTAGAAAGCTCCTTGATAAAAGCCAGCACCTGATCAGTGTCGAGTGAATCATTGGGAATTGTCAAGTCAATGCCTCCGTAAGCTTGACGAGTTGACAAAGCCACGATATCTGCATATTTGGGACCGGCAGCAGCGGTAGCAAACGCAGAGAGCTCCTCATCCAGTTTCCAAGACTCTAGTCGAGCATCTTCAAAGTCATCCAAAAAGAATGATAGTGCCTCGTGGGTTGTGGGATATTTAGATCGGTAGAAACCAGTATATGGCTCGCCAAGGTAGTTGATGGCTTCCTTCCTCTCATAGCCAACAGCAAATGTCACAGAGGCATCACCAAGAACATTTCCTAGGTCGTGCGCAAGAGCTACCACGCTTTGCGGGGACCAAGAGGACTCCTCGGTAGATAGATCGCCGTTCCTCACAAAGGCAGTGCGGACGACTTGAGGAGGTCCAGCGAGCGCGGAGAGGTTGCTCGAGCCTTCCGGACGAGAAGCAAGAATAGCCTGTCCCCAAAGAGCCATGTCGCGATCTTCCGCATATCGAGGCGCATCCTGGACCGATAAGGTGTGGAACAGCAGCTTGTCATGTTCTTCAAAGTCGTGGACTGAACGATGTTCTCGGCCAGTCCACCTCCCATCGATGTCCGAGTAAATTTGAATATCATGGGCCCATGAATTGCTAACTTGCACGTTCAAATAGCCTGCATTGTGTCGTCGGTTAGTTCCCAATAACGAAGCTATGGAAACAATGTACTGCCTTGCATAGACTTACTGAAAGGGAGCGACTGTCGCAAGTAATTTGACGGCGAGACCGGCGAGAAAAAGTCAAGGGTAAAAGCAACTGGTCCCACCGTCAGATCAAAGAGCGAATGAGTCGATGTGAACTCTGCGCGTCGCACGGTTGCTGGGAGAATCGAGTTGCTGTCCAAGTTGGGGACTCCCATCAGACTATACACTTGGCCATCGACGCGAACCATCACAGACCAACCGAGGTCCTGGCCTGTCCAGAACTGGGATTCGGCATAGGAAAGTTGTTCAACCCGGTCGGCCGGCATCCATGTCGATAGGTATGGGTTGCGAACAGCCAGCGGGTATGATGGTGGCTGGGCTGGATGGTGGGCGACGGAGCCCTGCTTATTATCACCACAGAGAAATGATAATAGGGAAGAGCATAGGGAACCGAGTCCCAACTGCTTCTGGAGGTTGAAATGCATATTCTCGAACTGTAAGGATGAATGTGGTCCGTTACTGCCCAGTCCGGCTGGGGTTGGAAGAATCACAGCAGCAGTCGACAGTGAGCTCCTGCCAACTCACGAATCATATGTGACAATATGGGAGTTTTGCCTCTATACCCCGACCGTTGTAGCTTCCAACGTTCCCATGGTTATAGGAAAGGAAAAGACGAAACGAAATGCCCCTTGATGACCTGTCGATCATGCCAATACTGTGGCGTCATGAGGGGATCGGGGCCATTCCCCACACTCTTCTCCACTCCGCATGGCCATCAAGCTGGACACAGCTGTTTATTATTATTGCGCAACAGGAGGGTGATTCTTGCAAGTAGTAATTCTCTAACCTCAAACAATCCTAGTGGGGCCAAGACTACCAATCCCATTACATCCTTCCAAGAGGCCGCGACAGCCAGTGTCCTGATCTCTCTATCTTCAGCAGCTTGTTACGTACGACTCACCAAAAATCCGATCAGATTCAAAGAATAGCCCCCAGGAGATGTAGATAGAAAAATTTAGTTCTATATCACTTGGAACAATAGACCATTCAAGGCTCCAGGTAGACAGAAGTGCCTTTCAGCCTGGCCTTGCCTTATAGATTCGGCTTCAGTACAGACAATGACACCAAGAAATAAGGGCAAGAACTCGAATCGCATTCTTCCATCTAAATTTTTTTATACTAAAGTAGGAACCCGACACTTATTGTAGGACAGGAGCAAATACAATGCAGCATTTATCCTAAAGCTGAGCCTTCTCAATCCGCCGACCAATCTCGTCAAAGTGAATCTGCTGTCCAGTAACCAAGGCCTCCTGAAGGTATGCACCAATCTCAACTGCCTTGACAGCATTGGACAGCTTCATAGGAAGGGGAGTGTTGTCAAGACATGCAACAGTGAACTCATTAGCCTCCTGTACAAAAGCAGCGCCGAAACGACCAATAAAGTTCGGGGGTACCTCTCGCGTAATACCGCCAGAGTGATAAAGATTGACAAAGTTACGCTGAGGGTTGCTGTTCACTGCCAACTTGCCCTCGGTACCAATGATCTCGGTGGTATCCTCCTGGCCATGGGCCATCATCCGTGTGCAGTAGTAATACGCGATCTTGCCGTTTTGGAACTCGACGATTCCGACAGCGTTATCATAGTCCTTGTGCTTCTTCAACTCAGGCTGCACGGCAGTGATTCCGTGAGCGGAAATACTCTTTGGGATGATGTCGTCTCCGAAGAACCAGAGAGTCAAGTCGATGTCATGGACAGACATGTCAACAAAGACACCACCCGACCAAGCGGCATACTCCACATAGAAGCCCGAGGGATCAAACTTGTCGCATGTCTGGCTGCGAATGATAGAAGGTCGGCCGATAAGTCCTTGTTCCACCTTTTCACGGGCATCCCGGTATGATTCGTCGAATCGTCGTGAGAAACCACACATGACTTTCAGATGAGGCTTCTTCTTCGCAGCTTGGACAACGGCTTTGCACTGAATAGGGATAAATCAAAATGTTAGCTTCAATGTGAGACTCTCGACACCAGTTGGAACTGCCATACCACTTCAACGTCGATGGAAAGGGGCTTTTCGCATAGAACATGCAAATCGCGCTCAATGGCCTTGATAGCCTCCTCAGCATGTACCGAAGTAGCAGTTCCAATAGCTACAGCTTGGAGACCGGGATGCCTGAGCATCTCGTCATAGTCGGTGTACAAGGTCACTCCGTGAGGCTCCAGGTTCAACTTTCCCCAGGAAATCTCATTTGGATCGGGGGTAAAGGCTGCGACCAGTTGAGCGCGAGGAGTTCGTTGGAGGAAGTTGATGGCATGGATTTTGCCGACACGACCTAAGCCAGCCATTCCAACTTGAAGCTTTTGGATTCCCATGGTGCTGTTTATGAATTCTGTCAAATTGCAGAGTGGAAAAAGAAAGAGGTGTGAATGTTCATTTGGTCTCTCGATTCCAGGGTCCTGGGGTGGTTTAAATAATTTGAGCTTGACGTCCTAAATGCCCTTCCAGAGACATCTCTCTATCGATTATAGAGCATGGTAATTATCTCCATCGTCTCTATCTATTCCCTCGTGGGTGGGCTAGATAATTATCTAGATCAACCGGAAAGAATTTCTGAATACGCCCGAAGAGGTAAATTTTGAAACTCCTCCAGCCACCAACTAACTGGCTGAAGACCCACTCGGTCTGAATATGGTTCACTTGTTACATCGATAAGCTGCCAATCTTCATTAAGGCAATTGAGGCCCACTCTGCAATCAGTTTCTCGATAACTCGCGAATAGAATTGTGGGGACAACCTTCCCCGCACTCCGGAGAGATTTGCCTCTGGACCTCTGGGTTGTCGAGGGAAATTCTGTCCTCGATTCCAACCCTCTAGTACGATTCAGATGTCCACTCGACCGAAACGGAGTCGACTTGTCGCAGGATGGTACGTCGGATCATCAATTCACCAGGAGCATGCCAGCTGACCAGGTCCACATAGCCACCGATGTCGCGGTAAGTGGGCGTGAGGCTTGTGGTACCCATCGAAGGGGTGTGTTACTGAATCAACGAGCTCCCCGCAATAGTTCGACATTTGAAGTGTGAGTCTAATGACTTTGGTGGAGATAAAAAATTCTTTACTAACATGTTGCTGTAGGCGATATCAAATCTAGATTTTGCCAGCCTTGTCAGGATGCAGGGTCTGAATGTGACCGAACCACCATCCGTTTCCGTGATGGTTTAACATTATCAGATGGCATCGATGGGACATTTCCAGACCAAAACAACTGGCCACAAGTGCGTGGAAATGGTATCTTGCTTCCCGGCTCGCATTTAAAGCCATGGAAATTCTAACAGAACTATAGTCCGCTTCCACGACGAGACTCCTGAAATTGCAGGTCTCTACATGAGCTCTTCGCAAGATGAGATTTATCTGCCCTTTCAAAATTCTCGAGACATATCAATTGAGGGACGTACAACTTTGGTATGCCAACCTTATGACAATCACGAAATTCAACAGCCATCTGTTGGTAGAACATTGACTCGATCACCTCAACAGCTCGCAAAAGATCTTTCCCCACCTAGCCAATCCCTATACCCCTCTCCACCATCTAAACGACGATCTAGCTCTCAAAATATCCATAGCTTCACAGAGAGGGAGGCTGTTTTGCTCCGCAATTTCGTTGAAAATATGGCACTATGGGTGTGTACAAGGCAGTCTACGGTTAACTCTGCCTAACTAACATGAACTAACCATAGGCCGATATAACAGACACATATCGCCATTTTGAATATGAAGTACCAGCAAGGGCGCTAAAAGAGCCGGTCTTGCGTTGCGCTATCTTTGCATTCTCGTCACGGCATCTGAATCGACAAAATGATAGCGATACGGCTGAAGCTTTGCAATATCACAATGAATGTGTGCAACGATTGATACCTGCACTTTCCGAACCAGAGCATATCACCGAGGACGTTCTCGCCGCGGTAGCAATTCTACGCCAGCATGAGGAAATGGATGGTAGGTCTCTCTCAATCATACAGTTGACTTTACAAGAGCTCATACTTTGAGAGGCGAGGATCACCAGTTCCATCTCACAGGAACGACCCACATTCTCAATTCTGTGCAAAGTTTTGGCTCATCGGGTGGCCTTGGCGAGGCAGCAGCCTGGCTATGTCTCCGTCAAGATATCTATGTATCGTTGACTACTCAACGGCCCCTGCGAACCAACTTACAGAACTTCCACGGCTCAGATATCTTCACCAGAAATGATGATTTTGCCTGGTCGAGCAGAATGGTATTTTTGTTGGCAAAGGTCCTTCAAAGTGCGTTCTCCGATGTTTCGCTGGACGCATCGGTTGATGAGGAGGTTGAAGAGTGGTACACCTCAAAACCGTACACTTTCGAGCCAGTGCGAATGGTGACACGTGGAACGGAAATTGATCAACGATTTCCCACCATTTGGATGCTTTTACCAGCTCATGGTAAGATGATACTCTAGATCTTTGAACTAACAAGTCAGCCACGCTGATTCAGATACAGTGATTGGCCTACAGTACTACCATATTGCAAAGATTGTACTAGCTCTATCAGCATCGTCCCCAGTGAGCTTTGCGTATGAGAATTTCCGACAGACTCGCCAAATAGAAGTAAGCTTTCAATCCATCATTTTGAAATGAATTGATTGATTAACAGAGGTGACCACCAATCTAGAGGAACATTCGATATCACTTACTTCGCATTTTAGGCCTGGCTCAGTCAAATTCCCGAGCAGAGAACACGCTTTTTACCGCGCGACATAGTTTGGTAGCATGTATGCCAAATCTGTTCCTCTGTCTTGCTATGCATCTACTAATGCACGTTTCTTCAGGGGGCTGGGTTCTACGGCATCGCAGCGACCAGAAAGCTGCAGAGCGTCTATTGCATGATATGCATGAAAGAACTGGGTGGAATACGGATACTTTGATCGGATCACTCCGCCAGCAATGGCGGGATGATGATGATGGAAGTAGTGAAACCTGAGTGCATGTTGCTAATGAAAAGTACGCTCCGTTTTGAATCTTGCCCATAGATCAACAGGATAGGGACCAACTCAAGATCGGCATATGAACGCTGACCAGGGTTCCAAGGGTATTTCGTGTGAACTATGCAGTGTGATAAATACAAAAAAGAAACAAAGTTTGAGATTTTCCTGCTTGTGAATTGGATATTTTGTGGTGATAATTGGTATCCAATATTCAGGTATGGTAAATGTACAAGTCATAGCGATGATGTCCACAGAGATGGAATCAGTTTCTGAATAGACGCAATCCACCTTCCTCACGATCTTCGTCAGACTCGGCATCACTGGCACTCTCGTCTCCTTCACCCAACAAGCCACTCGCCGATTTGCCAAGCAAAGAAGCGAAAAACTCGTCCCGGGCTCGGACTGTCCATGAGCCACGGTCCTCGGGGGCCATGAAATTCTGCAACTTCTCATGGACATTGAAACGCATCTTACGGCCCTTTGAGGCTCGTGTGTCAACAACTTCCTTTCTGTTCTTGTCGTTGCGCATGCCTGTAATAGGGTGGATTGGCAGGCGGGAGGGCAGCTGGTGGAGGGTATCAAGGCCACCGGTCATAGCTTCGGAGGATGACATGCGCTGCTCGACGAGATCGCGGAGCAAAGACTGATAGAAAACGGTATCGTCGTAAACGGGTTCGGGCAGTCCGGTGGGGGTCGAGCCATTGGCCGCAGATGTCTGACGTGCACGCTTGTTCGCACGATCACCAATCTCCGTACCAACATGCGCATCAAGGACGGCGGTGATCTTTTGGGTACCAGATGCAGATCCCAGCAGCTTTCCACGGGCATTAGGAAGGGAGGTCGCGGTGCCGCGAACCTTGGAGGACCACTTATCGAGGACTGCTCGTCGGTGAAGGAGAGACTCGGACTCCAAATCAGACATGCGCTCCCAGAGCGAAGTAGTCGAAGTAGAGTTGGTAATTGGATCTTGACGCTTGCGCTTTTTAGCTCCGTCTTTAGTATGAGCGTCGGCAAGAGCAATGCGCAGTTCTTCGAGTGTAGACCAAAGGGCAAGGGCGGCGTTTTCGGCAGACTTGATAGCCTCCGAATTTCTCTTTTCTTCTTCCACACTCTCACCCTCTTCCTTCTCCACAACCACACCCACCAACTCATCCATCGCACCCAAGCCTTTCTGCAACTTGATCCTAGTGTTCAACAGTGCATCAAACGTGGTACGTTGCTCCTTGACAGCCTTTCCTTTCGCCGCATCTGCTTTGGCAGCTTGCGAAATCGTTGCAGCAATGGTCTTTTGATCTGACGCCATCAACCGCCGCAGCTCATCTCGGTCATCCGAGTGTCCTTGCTTGCGCCCGCTGTCATCATGCATATCCGAGAGGTGACCAATGCCATTGTGGGTTTTGTTCTGCTTGCGCCTGGGCCGATCTACTTCAGGGACCTCACTACCACTCAGATGATCGTGGTCGTTTTCATCATCCATGCGGTCCGATTCGTCATCATCCGATTGCTCTTCCTCGGACCCGGACACTAGGTCCTCGTCGCTCTGCGACTCTGCCGAGGCGGAGTCGCCATCATCTTCCTGATCGGACGTGAGCTCATCATCGGTACGTGCCGCGAATGGATCATCGTCGCTGTCTGCATCCAGGTCATCTCTGCTAACGCGAGCGCCCGCATATTGCTTTCCCAGATCGACGGGCTCTTGCTTTCGAAGTTTTCCTTTGCTGTTTTGAACCTTAGCAACCGGCCGATTTGCTCACATGTAAGCTCATTTCACTTACCCCACAGATTGATAGTGCTCTCTACCAGCATTCAGATCTGACTCTTTGCCAGCCCCTTCGTCATCACTTGACTGCTCATCGCGGTCAATGTCCTCGGGATCAAAGTCTGGAACGATGTTAGCCTTGGGTGGCCCACCATCAAAAAATGGTTGAGTCCAATCAAATTTTACATACCCTTGGGAGTCGGATCTTCGAGATCTGCGAGCTGGTCCGCGAGGGACCGCCCAGAACGAGGTTTACTAGGAGCCATGATATGTTGAAGGGTTGGAAGAGAGCAAGTCCTCTCGGCCAACTTTTTTTTTGTTTATCCGGATAACGGAATAACTTAATGCTTTGGGATTAGCCTCCGGCGTTCCTTATCGAAGGCGGTCAGTGGCGGTGAGCTCGATTTCCGGCAGAATAGTTATCCGCCTTCCGCCTTTTCTGTTGCTCTTCACGTTTTCATGTCGCTTCTCCCCATAGTCGATGTGTTTGCTGAATCGTTCTCATTTGCGCCTTTACTAATATGTATTCGTCTCAAGCTTGCACAATGACAATCTGCAGGAGGATGTTCTCAACCTCCCGGGCCCTCCTAAGCCATGACAATCCTTTGGTGAGTGTGTGCCAGCTACCTACGACCGTTGATATCAACTCCTAAGGTTGCCTGTTGGGTAACTTTCGCGTGTCGCATACCTCGTCAACATGCACTGCCGCTATACAATATTTTATCATGCATCTTGCTGACTTATTGCTTCTCTAGGGCCTTCCTCGTTCTGGTGCCCCCCCGTCCTTCCCCCGTCGTCGCGGCCTGCCTCAGAAGCGCGCGATCCGAGATGTCAAGAAAGTGGTGGCTGTTTCCTCTGCCAAAGGGGGTGTGGGCAAATCGACTGTTGCGGGTTCGTGTTTTCCTAGTTGCCAATGCAATCTCTTAGATTGGCTCTCCTGGCCCTCCATCGTATATGCTAAGTAAATCATTGCGCGAGCAGTAAACCTTGCCCTTGCCTTTGCTCGTCGAGGCATTAAGACTGGCATTCTTGATACCGATATCTTTGGCCCGTCTATTCCAACTTTACTCAATTTATCTGGCCAGCCCCGGCTCGATGAAAGTAAGACCGACATTATCATCCTTGCTATAAACCCCGAAGCGAATAGGCATGTATATTGACTAACTCTCAATAGACAACTGCCTTGTCCCTCTCACAAATTACGGCCTCAAGTCCATGTCAATGGGCTACCTCCTCCCACAAACACAATCCGATAGCCCCACTGGCGAAGTACCCATGGATACAACCCCGATCACATGGCGTGGTCTCATGGTCACGAAAGCCATGCATCAGCTCCTACATTCCGTCTCATGGGGACCCCTCGACATCCTCGTCCTGGATCTCCCACCAGGAACCGGTGACGTCCAACTCACAATCAACCAAGAAGTCATCATCGATGGTGCCGTGATCGTATCAACCCCCCAAGATATTGCACTACGCGATGCGGTCCGTGGTTTCGGCATGTTCCAGCGCATGGACGTCCCCGTTCTCGGCATGGTCCGCAACATGGCCTACTTTGCCTGCCCGAACTGTGGCCATCAAACTCGAATTTTCTCGCATGGAGACGGAAAGCATTCGCATTGTGAGGATCATGGTGTGGTGGCAGAGTGCAAGCGACTGGGAGTCGACTTCCTTGGCGACATTCCCCTCGATGCGCAAGTGTGTGAAGATGCAGACCGTGGCATGCCCACTGTTGTGGCAGAAGAGAGTGCCGACAGGAGTGCCCGGCGCCAGGCTTTCCTCGACGTTGCCGAGCAGGTGGCCAAGAAGATTGGCCTCGAGTGGCGCTAGGATCCGAGTCACCCGATTCCATTGATGATTGTATAATTATGAATTCCCTGCACGGACTTGTACATGTTGCATTTCTACTGAGCCGTTTCAGACGGCGCCGGTGGGCCATTCCATATGATAGCGTTCTTCGTTTGTACCAATAGATTTTACTACTCTGACTTCTTCGGTTTCTCCCGCCCTCAAACATTGGAACTACTGTTCGCATTCGAGAAGCCCGTAAATCCAGGCAACTTAGAGTTCTATGTGATTCGGTATCTCAGACTCTAGTTGATGAAGTTGAATGAACGGATTACAGGTACAATCCCTCCAGAATTGCATACGTATGCGAATCAGATACATTCAGAAGACACTAGCTAGTATGGACAAGAAACCATTGCCGGCATTGAAAGGGTATATCCAACATAGAAAATAAGATGACAAAGATCGAGAAACGGCGTGCCAAGATGCAGCAACCAAGAAAGGAAAAGACCATAGTCTTGCAATGATGGGCATGTATGTTCAAACAATATCCCGACAGTAATATCAACGAATCTGAAATGAAGACAGACTCTCTGCACGTGTATGGCAGTTAGATGTCGGAGAGATTGAATTTACAGCGCTTCTTGAGCTGTTTTAAAGACTTCTCTCTCGGGCATATCCGGCCGGTGCGATGTGGATGTTTTACCAGCAGCGGAAACAGCATCAGCATCTGAGATATTTGCACGCAAGGATGCGGTATCGGTGGAGATTTGACCACTATCCCTAGAGCTAACCACGCCAACGACACCTTTAGCGCTCAAGACCGCGCGAGTGCTAGCAGCGTCATTCGCAACACCAGGAACCGCGCTCAACTCTCTGTCCCCGCCAACAGTACTCGCGTCTTCGCCGTTGTCTGACATAAATTCGCTACGGCCGGCTACCGAGCCGCCAACCGACGATGGTCGACCTTTTAGATAAGGTAGGGAAGCATCGGATGACATGGGCAGGGTTCCTGCGGCGTGGAAGAGCGCTCTGGTACTTGCATTTTCATCGTTGAACTTGCGATTATCAACACCCGGTAGTATGAGTATGGGGCCGCCACTTCTCTCTGAGGTGGGACGCAAGGAAGTTGATTCGGAGGGACGACCTGGGTCAGTCTCTCCGTTCCATTGCCTCTGTTCCTTTGTGGTATCCCAGGTGATCGCTGGAGTTCCGCCTGTCGAGCTGCTCCCGGCGGCAGTCTCAGACCTGCTCTCCCCAGTGTTGCCAGCCAGAGGATTCTTCAAGGGTGCGCTTGAATACGAACCGGCTTGCCCAGCATCCACACTGCGGCGTGTTGTAGTTTGACCAAACTTTTCGGCTTCACTCGCTTTTTCCATGGTACGCTCATCATGTTTGCTACCCCAGCCACTCCAGAGCATCAGCCCATAGTTCTTCTTGGCGCGCCACTTCGGAAGTACACCTGGAGCCCCACGACGAGCAGCCAGAGAGCTTGGAGGCGGACATTCACCCTCGAAGTCCTGAAAGCCATGCGCCATCTCTTTGATACGCCGGCTTTGAACACAGAGCTTCTCCTTGGAGAACTTTTGATCCCATTCGTGCTTGGCCTCGAGCCACTTCCGGATCAGCTCTGGATTGACTGCTCCCACCTTAGCGGGCGGAATTGCGAGTGCCGGATAGGACGACGGCGGGTCGAGATGATACATACGACCACGCTTGTCGACTCGTTGACGAATCATGTGCTGTTCGAAGGCGGGAAGGGGATCGCCTGCTTTACCGACAGAGAGCCCGGCTGGAAAAGTCGGCTTGCGTTTACTTCCGATGCCTCCTGGGCTGTTCGGACTATTCGAGCTGTCCGAATCACTGGATGAGATAGGTGAGACAAGATTGTCGTCCATGATCTCTACCTCTGTCTTTTGGGCACGAGCCAAAGCCCAGGAGCCAAATTGAGAGATTGACCGGAACATGTGCTTGGCCGGCCTGGTGAAGCTGAGCGTGGGAGCGACATGGCACAGGTCATCCCAAACTTGGAGCTGCACGTATGTGGGCTCGTACTTGTTCAGTTGCTCACGGTCAGGATCAAATTCGTCGAGGTACACATCGGCAGGAGGATAGGCCGCCGGGTTTGCCGCTTTATGGGCCACGTAAAACTGTTCATCCCGGAGGGTCTCGCCACCACCGCTGATAACTTGAAGTGGCGGAAGCCCTCCCAGTGATGGCTGAAGAATTGGCGATACCAAAGGATGGGATAGTAGTTGGTTGGTGGCGTACATCTGGATCTGATCTTTGAGTTCAACCGTCTTGCCTTCCAGGACCACGTGGATGTTGTCAGGCTCGGCATGCAGGGTGCCCGGGTCTGCAGTATGTTGCATGCCTGGATAAGCATGCCCCTCGGCCGGGTTCTTATTCTCGTGAAGTGTATAACCACGGACAGCGGTATCTCTGGCATCCTTGTTTGCGGTCGGACCTGCACCTTCGATGTCCCTGGCTGTGAAAGTTTCTTTGCGAGACAGATTCTTAATCTTCAAGATCTCGTCAGCATTAGGCGGAGGCCAAGCTGCGGAAGGCTTGTATCGGAATCCGTAGGGTGGGATGTAGTCCCCGGGGTTGTCTTCCACGATGCTGGGGAAGGAGTGTGTCAGATCGACCCATGGCGAGATGAGAATCGCACCTGCGGGCAGTGGTATGCCTTGGTCACGCATCATGACTAGCAGTGACAAGGCCATGCCACCACCGGCGGAGTCCCCCGCAAGAAGAATCTCCTTGGGATCGTAGCTCTGAAGCAGCCAGAGATACGCCGCCATACAATCTTGCAAGCCGCATGGGAACGGGAACTGGGGTGCCAGACGATAGTCGGGCGCGAAAACGCGGCCCTTCAACTTGCGAGCATGACGCTGTAGCATATATCGATGGGTATCGACACTGCCAAAGAAGTACGCGCCACCATGGATATACAGCATGATTCTGTTGTTGCGGCTATTGGACTTCTTCATCTCGTTGTAATGGTTGCGCATTTCGACCCATTCGCCCTTGAGTTCCTCGGCCGGACCTCGCCATTGCCACCATTTCTCTCCTCCAACCCGCACAAGGCCCTTGGGCCCAGTTGTTTCGCGAGCACATCTGCCGCGGACAATAGAAACTCGGGGGGGATGGTGATCGATTCGGTCCTTACCCAATGCGGGCTGGGGACTGACTGGCGCGTGAACGCCTGAATATCTTCTACGGGGTGTTTCGAGGCGTAGTAAAGGAATTGACGAACGACTTGAATGCCTTCATCATAGGTGAGATGGACGGTCGGATGGTTATGGCGCGCCTTGCGGTGTCGGTACTGCAGACAGGTTAGTTTCATGCATCTATGTACTTCGTACAGTTCGTCTTCCGCATCAATTGTAGACCCACATGATTGATTAGAGTGTGGAGGACGGTAGGGGTCAAGGCCGCACCCAACGCGACCGTATGCAATGGCATGACTGCGCCATTCACCCACTGAGGTTATGAAAGGAGGGAAAGGATTGAGATGAGAGAGTCGATCAGGTTTGTAGGCTTGTCGAACGTCGACGGGAAAGGGCAAACCGAGGCCCGACGTCATATTCAGGAGATGTACGGAACGAGGCTCAGCCACTGGCCGACCCGTGAACGTTGAATGGCAGGGAGACTTCAAGCAAAGCGGAGCAATGCATCACCATTCATGTGGGTCAATTCAGGTCCAAGCGACCAAGGAGGCAAAAGAAAAGCACCAACTAAGGAACTAAGCAAAATGTGGGCGCGAATCATAATCCTACAAAAGACGGAGTTCCTGGCGAACTGCTTGTCCAAGTGTCAACTGGGCAGTTTGCTGTTGCTAACTATGACATCAACGGGTCCACGTTGAGCATGAGTATGTACCCAAGCTTGGTCATTATTACCTATGGGGCATGGACCTTTATGGATCTTCATCCTGGTATAAGACTATCCTAAAATTCAATTACGTTGTCGCCGAACGAACAATGACTCCTAAGGATTATGTCTCTTCTTGGTCGTGTCCTCGCTCTGAGTATTTGTAGTAGTCGGTGTCGAAGATCAAGCTATAAAATAGGAAAGGAGAAAAGATGAGATTAACAAGTACTCAGGATTCTCTCGTTATCTTTAATCATAGTTTTTCTCGAGCCTATGTTGTCCGCTTTACTGCACTTGTAACATGGAATCACCTTCAACTTTGGGTTGTTCTTCTTTTCAATGAGAGCGGTTCTTTATAGACTCTCTTTTTACCACTGAGGAGGGAAATTCCCTGTTTCGTACCAAGTCTCTTACTTTAACTCCAAGACTGTACACGCAATTCTTAGATCCACTAGTTTTCTGCCTGGTATAGAAGGTTCTACCCTGATCAATTGCTGATATTCTCCGAGCAGAACCAATCGCTCTTATTCCGTACTGTCTCCACTGCGCCACTGTGGTTCAATTTCAACCTGATGTGGCCCGTCGCCCAGTCAACATGACAATCACCGTGTACACAATCGCAATCACTCCTGCGACCGCTCCATAGGCAATCACCGCTCCTTCGGGTACATCAGAGGAACCGATACCAGTGATCTCAAATCCCAGGCCTACATTCACCACCCCCAAGATGATCATGATTCTTCCGAGCCAGCGGTGGAAATAGGCAAAGGGACCCTTGCCGCCTGTCTTCTGGAAATATCGGTGCTGTAAGAGACCCATGCCAGGCTGGAAGAGAACTAGACATGCGACGACCACCATGCCAATGATTTCGTGGTGATGTTTCAGAAGATGAACATCCTTGGCCATTGCGACTCCAAGTCCAAAGCCTGCGGCTGTCACAGCCAGCGTGAAGAGCTGCAGCATTGCATGGATTCGTACGACTTGCGTGGACGGCAAGATATGAAGTGTTAACGCAGATAGAGGGAATAGCAAGACAAACGCGACCGCCATCAGGACCGCGTGGGCAGTCCTCTTCCTATCGAAGCCCTCATGATCAAAAAGCTCTGGGAAGGCCCTCGTAATCGAGGTCTTGTCCAAATTAACAAACGGATCATCACTGTCGGGGCCTATTGCTTTGGTGAGATTGACGAAGAATGTACCAAAGGCATCATGCTCTGCGATCCTCGCTGCTACACTTTTTGTATTCAACGGTGCTCCATACTTGACAGCCCAGATCCAGGGACTGAAAACGTTGGTCAGATTCACCATCCCACCGCCGGAAAAGCTGCAACTGTCACACCGAACATTGACAGTGATGACTCCATCGTGTACCCCGCTTCCATTGGTGAGTGAAACTTGCGCATGCTTGTCGTACAACGGCTCATAATGGCCTGTGCCTGCTCGCGGGGAGATAGTAAAGTTGTCGCCCGAGGTATACACCACGAACATATTAGAACCGTGCATAGCGGCTCCCTGTCCCAGAGCAAACCACTCCACTGAGCGTGTAGAGTTCATCTGGAAGTATACAGGTCCCATGCTGGCGCTAGCTGTGCCTTGAGGGACACGAATTGTGTATGTGAGCTCACCGTTTCCAAAGGGATTGAAGCCCTGAAACTGTGCTGTGACGAGACAGATCTGTGCCAGCCAGTAGAGTAGAAATTGTAGTCGGTGCATTTTCATGATGTGAAATTCACCTTCTCCTACTGGAGGAGAGGATATCACAACTCATAAGTACTTTCCCACGGGTAACGCTTACTGTTAGGATAGTTACACAATGTCTTGCCTCAACGGAGCTGTTTCCTACGTTATCTCGATCCACGGAGCGGACAACAAACAGTCTCATACCTCTGAGTCCATTTCTCTCAGTATATCTCCGTCGATTTGCTTCGGTACAGTGAGATTGGTGCTACCAACAAGGAACCAAGCCAGACATTTTCCAGATTTGGGAATATTTGAGAAGAATCACTAATTGATAATCATTAGCAAGAATCTGCCAAGTAATCATCAACGTCAAACATGACGCATCAATCTATGCTGCGCCACGGTGAACGTCGGATGGTAACCCTGCTTGATGAGGGCGACGACTCCCCTGCGTATGGTCTTTTGAAAGAGAATCGACCCTTGTTCTTTCTTCGCTTCAGAACGGGATGAACACTGGTCTATCGGAAGATAACTGGAACCATGCTTGGGGTGAAAAAGGGCATCGTGCGCATCTTATCCTTCTAGGCATACCCCTAGAAGCGCGAGGTCAGATATTTGAGAGGCCGACGATGTCAGGGAATGGTGTTTGATCCTGAAATTTGTGATTCTAGCTACTGTTTCTTCTGATCCCTCCAATTCAAAGGTCTCTTTGCTTGTCACTTTCCTACAACTTACTCTCCTTGGGTACGGTCTTAGCGTGCTAGGAACCACGATGTATTATCAAGCGTCAAAATGAGAGGCACGAAAGGAGAAGCTGAGCGCGGGGAGTTTCAACCACGTATTATCACGCAAAAATCTTAACTTGTGGAAAATGCCCTTCAAGGTTCATGGTTGTATCCATCAGGCTCCAGTAGCCACTGGGCAGAGAGTTTTGCGGGGTACATAGTCGCCATTTATTATACTTCAACCTATATATGTATCATTGCTTTTTCAAAGTCATCTTGATTTCTTCGACATTTTCCTCATGGAGAACCCTGGTTTCAAGACCTCCTATTCACATGTCCTTCATAGGCCGCTTATAATATCCGAGGTTTGATTCTGAGCGATTATCGCACCGAGGAAAAGCTCATAGGGTTAGCTAACCTTACTTTGTCGCTTCGGTGCAAACACGATCACGCCTTGCATACTACTCCGTACATATTCCCGTATTCCGAAGGATGTAAAAATCTATAATACCGGTATTCGCGCTATTTTAACCGGCTTCTCTGTATGGACCGATTGCCGCTCTCGGAAAGTGGATCTCCTCTTGTCGCCGAGATGAAGATCTTCAATACCTGGCACCTCAAAGGCTAGAGCGCGTCGAATGACCCAAGCGCGAAAGCCACAAAACAGCAGAAAGAACCATTTTCATTCGCGCGGCTCGAACACCCGAATCCACTCTGCCAGCTAAGCAAGACACTATTGCGCTGTACCCCACCTTGACCTGGCAAAGTAATGTAGAAACAAGCGAGCGTTGAGGCTAGTGGATTGGCTGTTGGGATCCTTCTTCTACGGTACATGAAGCTATGCTCAAGTGATTTCCAGACCTCCTCTGAAGATCTGACGAGCTTTGCGGATTTTGTTGTTGTTTTTTTCGGTGGGACCAGTACGTGGAGTTGTAACTCAAGTCTTATTGATCCTTGTGGTCTGTATGTGCTATGATCCACTGAGTGGCAGATTGTTCGAAATTATGATTCATGTACAAATATGACAGGCGTACATATGATGCTTCTTCAAGCGTAAGGGATCATATATTAGAGAAATTTAAGGAAGTGGCAGGCATGCCTAGTGAGGTAAATATAAAGTAGGTCATATATACCGTAAACGCCCTGTAGGCCGAGAATAGGAAATCATACAGCGTAAAGAAGCCCCTAACCACTCCGGCGCGGAGTTGCCTCCATAGTATCTGCAGGTGTTGCAGGCTCATGAGAGATCTCAATGGTGGTCTCCTGGTACACACCAAAAGTGTTCATTTCCACGTCGTCCTTCGGGACAATATCATCTGTCGAATCATCGAATGGACTATTCCGAGTCTCTTTGTCAACAACAGTAGGCATACTCTTCCGGAACTTTGAGCTCAGTCGAGATCCCATGCGGAACCCTCCCTTTCGAGGGCGAGACCCCTCACCCCCGGCTGTAGTAATGTTGGTTTGCCATTGGGAGTCGGTGTTTTCGTAGTTGCGGTCGGTCGTGCTGTGCTCGGTATCGGTGATCAAATGGCGACGGGTGACGGTATAGACAATCACATCCATGAGCCCAGACAAGGCCATCAGGGAACCAGCGACAGCGAAATAATCCTTGCTGGGGGAATTGCCTTGAGCGGTTGCCATACGACCGGCCGCAAGTGGCAGTGACAAGAGCACGTAAACGACAGGGTAGATAACCATGTAAATCACAACCCGATTGAGACGTTGCAGGCTCTCTTGCTGGCCACGGCGGAGTATCTTCGCTTGTTTCATACGGCGTCGAAGGTAGAAGAACATGATCGCGTAAAGGACGATTGTGCCGAACTCGGAAAGGAAAATCCAAAGGTAGTGACCCCAGAGGCGTTCGCGCTGATTTTCCGGGCTCAACCAGCACTGTAAAGTTAAACAAAGGTTAGTCGAGTCATGCTCGAGCATGAGGGAACAAGTAGAGGTACATACCCAATTAGCCTCTGTGATGACAAAGGCCTTCGAGCCATATAGACCAACCGGGATGAATCCCAAGAGGAGGATAAACAGCCATAATGCGATCACACAGTACACAAAGTTTCTGAATGGCAATTGGCGACCACGCAAGACCACAGCACCTGTATGCAGCGCAATGGACAAGACGAACAAGCCACTGCCAGGATCACCTATTTGGATCCACCATCCTTGCAAATAACAGGCAGTCTCTCCAAAATGGACACTGCCGCGAAATACCCAGTGTAAACTGATAAGGAACGCAATCGCTTGTTGTAGGTCGACGAGAAGGAGATTGTAAATAAGCACGACGTATTGGTTCTGAGCAAGCGGGCGCTTATAATACCGCTGCCAGAAAATAAACCGATAGGTAAGGAACGACAGGAGGCCAAGAGTAGAGGTCAATGAGAGAATGGCTACCACACCCATAGCAATAAAGAGCGATCGATTGGTACCCTCGACCGGGGACTCTTCGCGAAACTCCCAGCGACGGGCGAGAGACGAATCGCCCCCATCAGCGTAGAGAGCACGCAAAGCGTGGATTAGCATGACCATGGTTGCAGGGATCCGGGCCGTGTCCCTGAGGAAGTGAAAAATCCATCAGAGTAGCAAGACCTTGTGTTCGTATAAGCAGATCGGCATTTAAAAGGAACAAGCTCCTGATCAAAACACTCGAGCCATGAAGCGGCCTGCGCCGAATTCGAGTCTCCACTATAGTTCGGCTTAGCAGAGAAAAGCCCTCTGGCCTCCACTTTCTAGCTTCTTGTCAGTCATCACCGGTACTCAGGGGAACGGAGATGGCGGAGGTACGTATTTTGCTACTGTCATAACAGCTGTATAGTGCGGCAGGTGATGGAATGTGGAGAAGCGTGGCAGAGTCAAAAGTGGAGAGAGGCTCGCGGCTGTCTATGGTTCGCAGCGTCGAAGGGGAACTTCTGCCGAGCCCTATCTCCACATCTCCACCGTTCAAGCGCGATAGGGTATGGTGGTAATTTGTTCCGAAAAATGCGGCGTCGATCTTGTGTCGGAACACTCAATTTAAGATTCGACGGCCCGAAATCAAGCGCTCGTGTCACTCCACCGAACCGCGTTGGGCAAAGGCGACGCCATCGTCCAGCCATCATAGTGGATTTCTCTCGTATTGACCCACGATCGGGGGGGAAAGACGGGAACAAGAGATTCGATTTGCACCAGGTCCTTTGTTTACGATCGAGTGCCAAAATCAATAATGGCTTGTTAGTTAATCACGAGCCTTCGTGGGGGCAGCGAATGACGGTCCGGGGCAGGGTGTAGTGAGATGCAGGGATCGTTGGAAGCACAATAAGCACATGATAACCCAAATCCTGAAGTTTAAAGTGTGCCGTGTGGTCTATATTACTTCCAATAGCCATATACCCGGGCTAAATATTGTGTTTACTATGGAGTACATACCCAGTATAAGCTGTTTTGCAATGCTCCTTTCTTGTTTCATGCCCCCTCTTTTGTGTGCTTTGACCCCTTCAAGCCGGCCATGATCCTTCTCCGAAGGAACTAGTGGCTTTCTAGCTGATGATCCAGAGTGTGGATCAAAAGTACAAAGTACACCGTTAAGCATAGCCCTCACCGGGTGGAAGGATGTACCTCGTTTACCACCGAGGGAATTGAATAAACTCGGCCCTAGTATAGCCATCGTTGAATTTCAAGACAGACAGCTACTACTGATACCACTAGAAGATTGAAAGTGCGAACGGGATGCCATCTGACAGGGGTGTTCTAGAATTACCAACGTAGATTCATATAAAGTACCCCACACACGATCCTTTCTGGCAGACTATGCTTCCAAAACAAGGCCGCTGTGTCATTCAACACAAGCAATCATCGATTGTACGGAATACTCGGTGTTATATTTCATATTCATTTATGATAATATCTGAAAATAATCCCAAAAACCACAATCGTACACACGAAAATAACCGAAGAGAGGGGGTCCTTCGAGACTCCACCGAAAACTCTCATAGAGGCCTCCGAAACTTTGACCCAGCGAGGCGTGCCCCCACAAATAAACAACAGTAGCATCCCAGATTGGCTTCAATTCACCGGCTTGGGAATGTGCAAGTCTCGTACATTCCTATACGATACGGCAGTCAAACTGAAGGCGCACGTAGGTGTGGTGATAGTGTCTACCGGTCCCATGTTTCTCTCAAGCCATCGTTTATGTAACTACCGAGACACTGACCAAATGTCAGCTCAAGCCACGGGGATAGGAGAAGGGGGATGTCCGGAAGTTTGCTATTTCTTCGAGGGCGCCACGGATTGAAATAGGAGAGAAAATTCTCCGAATCACTGAAAGGTTTGAAAATCGTACAGAATAATGCATGTCACTTCAACACTCCAATGCCTGAATGCCTGGTGGTAGACTGACGCCTTTATTAAAAGTCTTACTTGCATCTTCTGGTGCTACTATTTCACTCTAATTTTTAAAGTTCATTTGCTAATCTGTCTGTGGTACCTTGATACCAACCCCCTATTCTACTATCTCGAGGAAGATAGAGCTTCTGCAACCATGTGGTCTGCCTTATATAAAGTTTCTCACGTGGATTAAGAGGGGCATTTCATATGTTTATCCACGCTTTGGCCCCTAATTTGTGGTCTTATACTCCGTAGAGTAGCTGGAGTGGTAGATAAAGTTCGTGGACGTTGTTGACTGCAAAGTGTAAACAGATCGTTCAAGTGGACCTGGTGAAAATTGTGAAATCGGCTTGATCCCATGAAACCTTTCACCTCCACGTGTTCATGATTAAGGGTGGAGAATAGGCTTTTGGTATTAGGAGGATTTCAAATCTAATGGATAGAGGGCTTTAAGATAAGGCGGCGGTAAAGTGGTGGGTATACGGAGTAGTAGACTACCGGTTGGACTTACTCCTTGAAATTGTCCTGTCAGCCTGTCAGCCTGTCAGGGTAGTGGGAAGATGATCAGGAGGTCGATTGAAAGCTAGCGAGTTAGATTTTCGTCTTTTTAAAGGAATTCTTGTCTATATTCGAGACCAATAGTATTAAGTGTATGTATGTAGAAGCAGAGATGAGTTAATGTAAGATCAGATGAGATGACCGTCAGAGTTGAGATGAGAAAGCCATTCGAGTTCGACAATAGTGTAGCAGCGATCTAATTCATATCTTGTAATCGTATTCAACAAGCAAGTCTCCGTGGCGCAATCGGCTAGCGCGTCTGACTGTTAATCAGGAGGTTGGAAGTTCGAGCCTTCCCGGGGACGCTTCTTTTTTTGCTCTTTGATCTCCGGCCTAATTAGTCTTCCTTTTCTGGTCTCACTTTAGTCTCTCTTTCTTTTTCCCTACTTCTATTCAATTTGTAAATGTTCTAACTATATCTAGCTATGACTCAACCTTCTAAATACGGCCGCCTTAGGCAAGGCCCGACATTCCCAGTGCGTCCGCATACTGAATGTAACCTCGAGGTCAGGTGGGCATCCAAGTAATATGGTGACATGAGAATCAGTCGACACATGGGATGTCCAACTTCGTGTTGATGCAGATGGATCGGTCGATTGTGCAGATGATCGACCTCCGCCACACTATATCCCCTCCCTAGCCAAGAGTTTGTGTTCTCATGTCTCAGTTTCTCCTCCAGTGCCCGCATTCTCCCCGCCCCGCGCGGGAGGCCTGTCCGATTCCAAGATGCCTGCTTTCTCTCCTCGGCCTCAACTATTTCGACCTGGTCACCAGATGATGATTTGGTATCCGCTTTATGTCTAAGACTTGCACCGGATGCAGTTGTGTTTGCCATAGTACCTGAGATAGTAGCACGCCTGGGTTGCCTGATGCCTTGGTTGTGAAGATATATAAACGTATCGGGAGATGGCAGTACAGAGGTATAGATCAAGAAGCAATTCAATCATCTCTCATTGCCAACTCATTCTAAAGATATATGATCAACATCGATTAATCGTTACTACATAACTATCATTCCATTCACAATGAAGTCCTTCATCGCCATCTCCTCCGCCATCCTGGCCAGCCTCAATCTCGCCGCCGCTGTCCCAGCACCCGCAGCAGAGGCAGTCTCGGTCTCAGTTTCCTACGACCCAGTGTACGATGTTGCCGGCTCATCTACGAACACAGTTGCCTGCGGCAGTGTTCTCAACCAAAAGTATCCCACATTCGGCTCGCTGCCAGGTTTCCCTCACATCGGCGGTGCTCTCGCCGTCTCGGGCACCGGTAGCCCTAACTGTGGCAAGTGCTACCAGCTGCACTTCTCTGGCAATGGAGTCGATAAGACCATCACCGTTCTGGGGATCGACACCGCTCCTGGGGGTTTCAACATTGGCCTCCGGGCCATGAACGACCTCACCAATGGTCAGGCTGAGCAGCTCGGTCGTGTCCAGGCTACCTACACCGAGGTTGATATCTCGCAGTGCGCGTAAGCGTTGGGAACGGGACTATAACCTACATTTTGCATGATATATGATAGCAGGGATGGAATCAGTTTGGGGCAGTGGTGGATAAGATGAATGAGGTCTAAGTTGAGTGGGATTTGTCAAATACATTTTGCTTTAGATTGTCCAATACTATACAAAGCGTTAAGCGTCTATCCAATTACTTCGAGCATCTCTTCAACGCGTCCAAGCTTATCGCGGATTTTTCCCTTTTGTCGGCCGCGCTCACGTTCAGCTGCATCAATACGTTGCCAGTCTTGCCAAGAAGTTGTGCGTAGGCCAAGGCTGGCAGCCTCGGCCTTGACTCCATCCCAACCAAGACCACTGCTCTGCTCGGAGGTCTGTAGTAGTGATTGGGGGTCTTCCTTGGTAGACAGATCTTTCAGCACGGTATCCGCAGTGGTGAATGCGTCGACCATGGTAGAGGCAATAACACCGGTCGGGCCACGCTTGACCCAACCAGCGCAATATAGACCGGGTAGATAGCTGATCAATGAGCCGTCAGGCAACTCTTGGGATTTACCCAGACCTGACGGGCTCGTGACCCGACCGAATCCGTCATTGGGAATGATACCACGCTGAGAATCGAATTCAATCCCCAGGTCCTCCATGCCAGGCAGAGGAAGCGACTTATAGCCGACACTACGGAAGAAGACGCTAGAAGGCAAGTTGACCATAGCGCGCTTGCCACTAGATAGGTGCTTTGGCTTCACTTTCGAGCTGGGGCTGTAACGATCCGCAGGGTCGAGTTCATTGCGGGAGAATTTGGTATGCATGAGGCGGTATGGGTGCATGGGTGACCAGTGCAGGGAGTCGGGAGAGAGAAGGAAGTCCAAGGACCATGATTTGGTCGATGTCTGGGGATCATTGGCAGAGCCCTTGGCAAGAAGCTGCATCAGTCGCTTCTGTGCTCGGGGTAGCCCGTTGATGACTTCGTCGGGAGGGAACACGTCCTGTGGGATGGGGTCGAAGGACACAGACGGAAGCTGAAGAAGCTCTCGAATTTCTTTAATTGTGAAAGATGCCTACCAGTAAATTAGATACGCTAGATCTTGAATGCTGTGTTCGTGTGGGGACGGGAGTATATACCTGCAACGGTCCTCGGCGACCAACGACTCGCACACGCTTAATTCGGCTCTTAGAGAGCGCCTCCACCGCATAGTCGGCAATGTCAGTACTCCGAAGGGTATCCACATCCGAAAGTAGAATCCTAGCGACATCGAGTGCCACGTTACCCTGGCCAACGATCACCGCATCTTCACCACCGGTCAGGTCGGGTTGGAGATCCCGATGCTCGGGCAGACCATTGTACCACCCAACAAAGGCGCGAGCTGAGTATACACTACGGAGAGCCTTTTCTCCGGGTATTCCTAGTTCTTTATCTTTGGACGCTCCATATGCGAATAGGATGGCATCGTAATGAGGCTTGAGTGCGGTGAGTGGCAGGCCGTTGCCGAGGTCGATATTGCCTACAAAGTTGAAGCGGGGAGAGGTTGCGACCTCGGTGAATTTATCTTCGCAATTCTTTAAAGATGTCAGCCGCGATGATCATACTATAGATACATACTGAGATAGTCCAATGGCACTTGTATATGATTGCTGCTGAGCACGCACCTTTACTTCGGGATGATCCGGGGCCACACCATATCGAGCCAATCCAAATGGTACTGGTAGCTTCTCATACATGTCCACAACTGCATCTTGATGTTTGCTCAGTAGACGCGACGCTGCATAGAATCCTGCAGGACCGGAGCCCACAATCGCGATGCGTGCTGGTCGCTCAACTTGAGCGGCATGACTGCTCAGTCGGCGCACCGAGTATGACACCACCGGCTTTAGATTAGACCTCAATATCGAGGAACGGCCCAATTGTGTTGTACATTGGGCACAGACAAAGGCCCGCTCGAGCATTGTATGAACAAAGCAGAGACGAGTGAATCACCCCGAAAGTCTTTTGATGTTTCGGAGCTCCGGAGAATCGGAGTCAGCGTCAACCCGCGGGAAAGAGAAGCTTATCGGGAATGGCTTATCAGATGGCGCGTCCACACGTGACCTTATCACCTTATCGAAGTTGCCGGGCCAACTATCCTGTTGATCGCCGGCCTCTCCGCATGCGCTCAGCTTGTCGTCCCTGTCAGATCGCATTCCAACTCCTCCATTCCTCATCCACATTCCCTTCCATTCTAGATTCCCGCTTCCTGATCCCCACGTGTTGCGTGGCTTTCACGGAAGCCTTCAGTCGCTACCATGGGCAGATCGGAGCCTCCATTCATTTACGATCGTCCGACCACCTACAGTTTCTATGGCCCGACCGATCCAAGCTTCAACCCCAAGGCCGTGACGCAAGCGAGTCGAACTCGTCCACCACCAAGGCTCACGCAAAAGGGCCCGTTGGTGAATATCAACCGACACCCCGACTCAGTATGTGTCACTTATAGTACCACGGATACAATATCGATTGTTACTAACAATAGTTACAGTGGGGCGGTCTCGACTCGAAGTCAACATGGACGCCAATGAGTCCCAATACAAAGACTAAAGTCACCGTTGCGCGACAAATACAGTTGGTGTTGCGAGTCTTCGCTCTTTTGGGCGCACTTGGATCTCTGTTCTGCTCGATTGTGATCAACAACGTTGCGACTACCGTCATCTGGATCATTCGGGCTGGTGTAAGCAGTATTAGGCCCGACACGTCTAGTCTTGACCGCTAATTGATTTCTAGCCTATTGTCGCAATTCTTCATACTCTCTATGCCATTTACCATCTCTGTCGCTCTCCAGTGAACCGACCCCCCGCTTCACAAGCTAGCTATGGCTTGTTCGCCTCCACTCTGGATGCGGGACTCATTCCGTTCTACGTGTTTACCGCCTTCATGGCTCATGGAGAATACACCACCGATGTCTACAAATGGGGCACTCTATTCGACAATGATGCCGTGACCGTTCAGGTGGCCGAAGCTACTTTTATCTGTGCTCTCGCCAATGGCGGCCTGCACCTTGTTTCGCTCGCATTGTCGATCTTCTTGGCCGTCATGTTCCGCAAGATCTCTCATCTACCTCCAGATATGAACCCGCTGGAAGATAACTTGACCGCTCGTCCTCGCAAGAGTCGCAAGGAACTCGATGTGGATGAGAAGCATCTAAGCTCATCCACTCTACACTCGAGTCTCGAAGACCCGCTCATTGGTCCTCCTCGCTCTATGCCGTTTATGCATACGCGTGGTCAATCTTTGGCCAGTGATTCTAACCGTGGATCAGTTGATATGATGAACGTGAAGCGTCAATCTGTAGTATCTGTGCCCCCACACCGGCTATCTCATTTGGAGCCATCAAGCCCCGAGATGTTGTTCCAGCATCCTGCTAGCCAGCCCTATGATATGACCTCAGAAGCCCCTGCTCCGGGATACCGCAATGTGCCTGCCCGTTCACCCGAAGTCGTGGATTCTGCTACCCACACCCACCTGGCATCTCTCACTGCGGATAGGTTGGACTCGGTCAGCCCCTTGTCTGGCAATTGGGTTGCATATCCCGACCGCGATCCATCCCCAGTCAGCGAAGCCAACAATGAAAACGAAGCCAATATTCGTCAATCATCATCCGCCTACAGTCGCCGCACCATCTCTACAACCACCTCGCAAGGTGGGAATGGTTTCCGAGACTGGTTCGCATATGGACAGAAGCCTGCGAGTATTGGAAGCGTTATCCCTGAGGATACCCGCGGAGAGTATGCATCGCTAGCAATGCACGAGCATTATGGAAACGACGAAGAAAAGCCCGAACAGGACCTCGGTGACCGACGCTTTAATATTTTCCCTGACCCCGAAGAGCACGATCACGATCATGATGATGAGCGTTCTCACGGTCTTCCCTTCAATCCTCTGATGCTCAACCCCCCGACCCCCCAGCCAATCCTCACGGAGAAGGCCAAAGACACCGATCCCATTCGACGAAGCGTCCTGGGTGACAACCTCAACATCTCCAACCAGCAAGCTCAGGTCATTGGTACTTATGAATCACTCGACTCCCCATCGTCAAAGACCCGGTACTATGGTAATCTAGAGGAAGAGGGCAAGCCTGGTCTGGACACGTCACGGCACGCCAGTGGTCAAGATGACTTGACTCGCAAGCCAACGAAGCTGTCCAAGAAACGCAACAAGAAAATGTCCGCCTACCAATCCCTAAAGAAGGATGACAGTGGTGATGAGGGTTATGTCAACTCCCGGAGTGTAACTGAAGGAGACCGGAAGGGTCGTGTTGTCAGCAACTCCGGTGCTGACACTGCTCGATCTGGCCTCGTTAGTGGTGTTGGTGCCTCTCTGTCCTCCTATGGAAGCTACATTGCCGGATTGGGTGTTGGACGTCGCCGCGATGTAAGCGGTAAAGTGGCCGAGGAAGGTCGCAGCTTGAACGTTGTTGATGAGGCTGAAATCCCAAGTTCGCCCCCAAGCCAGAAGCCAACACCAGCTCGGGCTGCTGGATGGGCACGATTTGCAGGACTGTGATTCATCATATACGGGCAGGTGATGTAGGAAAAGATACCTCGGATTTTTCTTGTTTCTTTGGGTACGGAGTTTTGCGATAACAAGGTTTTCTTATGCCCGGCATGTAACGATTTATTTCATTTGATTTCTTGTTTCGGGGTCCAGGGGGCCCATTTGACATATTGATGGAACGAACATTTCTGGATATGATTTATTTCTGGTGTACGGATATTTTAGGTAGCATATTTGACAATGATAGTAACATACACTTTATCACGCGTTATCTCGTCACTCAAGAAGCAGCGCTTCGGTACGATAAGCGCGGCTGTAGATAAGCGCGTTCAGATAAGATTGAAAAGGCCCCGCAAGACCCTACGGTCTGTCGACTGGCCTTGGTAAGTTGGTATGTTGGGGACCATGATCCTTAAGTTATCAATAACGTAATCCATGACCCGATCACACGCGGTAAGGGAGCCAATAACGGGCGCCACTGTACGAAGGTTTCATACAAGTCTATTCCAGAACAGCACCATCCATCGACCTCGAAACAAAACCAAACCGGACCAAGAGGGTATCATAAGATCCAAACCAATAATGAGACATGGATACGAAACAGAAAATCTGTCACATTACGAGGGCACACCTTCGTATTCCCAGCCCTCAATAACACGCTTTCGCCGACGAGAGTTCCGCCTGTTGGCATTGCACTTGACAAACAGAGTCAAAGCAGTAATGATCAAGATGACAATCCCAGCTATAGCAGCGACAAGGACAGTTCTGCGCTCTAGCTGCTGTGGATCAGACCCGTAGGGACATTTAGCCTGGGGTCCGCCTGTGACCCAGCAAGATGTGACATCGATGGAGTTGAAGTCGATATAGATCTCGCGCAGGCTAGCATCGGTGGAGGCAGGGTTGATCATTGCCTCGGGCTGGGTCAGAAGGTACTTGTAGAGGTAAGTATTCTCCAAGCCAGTTCGTGGTATGGCGAAATTGGACCCAAGAGGACATGTGGCCGAGACGTTTGAATACTCGGCTGTGGCATTGGATAAGACCCATGAAAAAGGTGAATTGCCGAGACGGCAGGCGCCTCGCCGCGTTTCGGAACAATTGGTGGCACGCCAGCGACCCTCCGATGAGAGGTCCATGATAGCACAACGGTCAAAACTGGGCGTATCCGCTGTACCACCCCCTGTACTTGCACCCTGTGGCTCACCTATTGCCCAGGCCCATCCTGTCAATAAGGAGACGTTCCGATAATGCTCGATGTTGGCGTCGGCAGTTTCATCGAAGAGGGTCGTGTTAAGCATTGGGGACATCCCACATCCTGTACTCCCAGAGATCACATTGGTTAATGATCCCATAGTGTCGTCTGTAGATAACCCTTTTGGAACGGGGATTGAACTAGCAAGAGCCCAGGACGAGTTCACCTGGGAGACATCTGTGGCATCCGCCTTATATAGACAGCCCGAGGTTAGGGTTCCGTTTGGAGTGGCAGTAGTGTTCACAGGAGATGTCAAATAGCCAGGTGGGAAGATGGCATCTTCATCTCGACCAAAGTCGTGAGCCGCAAGCTGCGGATCCACTGATCCGTACTCGATGATAATTCGATCGGCTTTCGCAAGCTGGACATATTTTGCGGACGGCCATCCATCCGGAGTACTATGCATGCCTGCTTCATCCTTGTGAATTGTAAAGTATTCCACGATCGGCATGTAGCTTTCATCAACTTGATACCACGATTCGTTCAAATTGCTTCGGTCCTTGGTAAGCTGAGTCGGGGTGTAAAGATATTCCCGGAGAGCATCATGAAGAAATGAGCCCGCTCGTTCCGTCTCTGACGAAGGTAGATCCTTGCCCGTTATCATTTTGGCTGGCTTTGACGGTTCAGCATCGCTACCAGCGACATGAAGATTGAGGACCAAATAGGTTGTATAGACAAGAAGTTGAGATGTTGTCGCTTCAAAGTATCCGACAAGTACCTCTGAAAGTGAATATAGATCAAGGTCATTGGTACATCTATAAGGGCCCAGCTCATAGACAGTGTCTCCAAAGGAATCAGTGTACCCAGTGACGGTCGGGGTGCCTGCATCCGAAGTTGTCGTAGCAGTTTGAGTTGTAATAGTGGAAGTGGTCGAGGCTTCGGTTGTGGTAGAGGTAAAAGTTGATACTGTCACGTCGACTCTGGCAGGAATCTCTACAGGACAAAAGGTCCAAGTCCGACGTTCCACCGACCAGTATAGGTCTACAACCAGTCGTCTATAACCGACGGCAAGGAGATTTGCAAGGCACTTGGCGGCATCCTTTCGAGCATATAAGCCATTGCCAAAGCAGGCTGATGAGAGTGAGACGGCAGGGTTGGTAACGAAATTGATCGGAATTTGACCGGCTACGTCGCGTTCACTCTGGAATGATGTCAGTCCACGCGACGCACTAGAACAGTATAATGTAGACTCACCAGGAGCAGTGCTACCCATGTCGGATCACCAATGGCATTCTCAGCATCATAGGAGACCGACATGGAGAAGTTTAGAGCATGGTGAACTCCATGCAAAGTGTTGCAAGTGCTAGTTGCCCTAGTTTGGGGGTGGTTAAGAGGGTTGGGGGTTCTGCGGGCGGAGCGGATAAGCTGCACGGTGCAGATCACCTGAGTCGATCTGGCCACTTCGCTCGTTCAGACCCTGGACTTGCTGAATTTCTCCCCCCAGAAACAGCAACCGCCCAACTCGCCCTCCTTTCCTTCTTTTCTTCCATTTCTCTCACTTCTCATTGAAGATCGTCATTTTCCCCTCACCGCCATCCCCGCCTTCACTATGGCGCAACCTGGTCAACCCAGTCCCCAGCAGATGGCGCAGATGGCTGCCATGCAACAACAGTTCGCAGCCGAGGCCGCAAAGCGCGGCTTGACTCCGGAGCAGTTCGCACAGAAGCAGCGTGAGCAGCTGACGGCTGATGCTGCCAAGCTTGGATTGACCCCTGAGCAATATGTTGCGCAGTTGCGGATGCGGGCAATGCAGGCGCACCAACAGCAAATGGAGGCCCAGCGCCAGGCTCAGGGCTCACCACAGCCCGGACAGGCACAGCAACCGCAACAGCAGCAACAACCAGGCCAGCCAGGCCAGCCACAAGCTCAGCAGCAGCCTCAACCACAACAGCAGACGCATCAAGTTCCTGTCCAGCCGGGACAGCCAGCTGATCCTAAGGCACTGGCTGTAGCCAACTTCCTGCGATCACAGAACCTGAAGCCACGGACTTGCATTCTGGATGGTCAGCGCAAGGATATGTTCAAGGGTGAGTGACAAACATGACACAGCCCACTTTCAAAGAAGATCGCCCTTCTAACACGATGATGTCTACAGTTAAGCGAGCTATACGCGCTATCGAGTCCCCCGCCTACGCCAAAGCCGCCGCGAAGAAGAACTCCCTCCTCCCACCTGTGACCGACCGCGCTTCCGCCGAGAATATCTTCAAGCTCCTGCCCCTCTCTTTGTTGGCTCTGCGCGTGAGCAAGGTCGACCCGCACGAAGGACACAACCACGCCAAGCCAAAGAACCGAACAAAGGGACTGTGGACCGTCAAGATTGAACAGCACCAAGAGACTGATCCCATGATGCACTACGTCTGGCTGTACGAGGGTCCTCAGTGGAAGCAGAAGGCCATGGCTGCTGCAGTCGTGGCTGGTATTTTCGCCGTTGTCCTGTTCCCTCTGTGGCCCGTCATGTTGCGCCAGGGTGTGTGGTATCTCAGTGTTGGCATGATGGGACTGCTCGGTCTCTTCTTTGCCATGTCCATCTTCCGTCTGATCCTGTTCTGCATCACCGTTTTCACTGTTCCTCCTGGTCTGTGGTTGTTCCCCAACTTGTTCGAGGATGTCGGGTTCTTTGACAGTTTCAAGCCTTTGTGGGGTTGGCAGGAGGTAAGCATCCGCAGACCTCCCTCTAACGTGTTTATTCATACTGACATTCAACTTTTAGAGCAAGAAGAAGAAGGGCAAGAAGTCCAAGACTGCTGCCCCCGCCAACACAATCCAAGACGCCACCCCATCTGCAACCACAACCTCTGCGGAGCCCGCATCCGCACCCAGCTCGACCCCTGTGAAGCGGGACCTGACCGCTCGAGTGGAAGAAGTGGAAGAGTGATAGTTTTTTTCGTTTTCTTTTGGGTCCATTTTTTCCATGTAGCCAGGAGGGCCATCAAGGTCATCCGGCATTCATATCTGAGAAGCGGGGGCTTTGGGGACCATCTTACATGACCTTTGTTATTCCAATCATGAGATGCCTATTCCGGCGTTTGATGCTTATTTTTATCGGGGGCCGCCAAAATGGGAATCATTTGAAATATCAAAAGCGCCATTCCATTCTAGTATCAATCTTACGAAACAAGTCCTGATTTTGGGCCAGGAGTTTCAGGTTTGTCAATACAAATAGCAGAAAAGACATTCGGATCTAGAAACTTCATATTGCCACTCTAGATAACCTAGGGCTATTCGCACAACAATCCAAAGACAACGCGCGAAAATGCTCACTCATATGCCTATCGTATACGATCTGGACTCAGCGCTACAGTCTCACGAACGGAGTTGCACTCAGCAAGACAAAGGCTTCCAACGGCGCCAGCGTGATTCTCTCCCCTGCAACAGTGGAGATCTTCCCGCGAGAATAATTAGACAACACGACCTCAGCGCCCCGTCCAGCGAATAGGTTCTGCGGCATAGTCCAGGAGACCTCTTTAGGCTCAAAGTTCAAGACAACCAGCGCCGTGCCGGCCGACGAATGCCGGGCATATGCAAAGATTTCTGAATCGTCAGAAGAGACGAGCTCAAACGACCCGTACACAAAAATATCCGGGTACTGCTTGCGCAGTTGCAGTACGCGTGCCCAATAGTGGTATACACTCCCTTGCTCGGCCAGCTGGGCAGCGGCATTCCATGCTGGATAGTCTTCATGGACTGGGATCCAGGGTACACCCGTGGAGAAGCCGGCATTCGTGGAGTCATCCCACTGGATGGGTGTGCGAGCGTTGTCTCTGGATTTACTCCGGTATTCTGCCAGTGTGGCCGCATGCAAAGCGCTTTGGTCTTGCTTGGTCAGTTGGAGCCTGTCAAGGTGATGATGTTAGATCTCAATGGTACCAAATCGAGAGAGATGAGAGTGGCCTGGCTTGCTTACTCTTCCCAATGATTCAGCGTTTCAATATCTCGGTATCGATCGATAGTCCAATCATGGGGAACATTGGCCATGCCGAGTTCTTGGCCCTGATAGATGAAAACCGTGCCGCTCTGGAAGCCCAAAAATGTTGCCAGCAACTTGGCCGACAAGGCCCGATACTGGGGGTGATCAACCGCAAATCGAGATACCGTTCGCGGCTGGTCATGATTCTCGAGGTAGAGGGCATTCCAACCGTTATTCTCATGCATGACCGTCTGCCATTTGGAGACAATTGATTTCAGTTCAGACACTTTCCATTCTCGGGGCGTGAATTTCCCTCCAGCGCCGTGGTCGAGGCCCATGCTGGACATCTCTGGTTAGCTTTCGACAGATCGACAGAAAATTTGGAGTGAAGGGATAGCAATACGTACAGTTCAAAGTGGAAGATCATACTCAACTCCCCTCGGTCAAAGCCGACGGCCTTGAGAATCTCGTCACTATCGTTGACTTCGGGCATCTCCCCAACTGAAAAGGCATCGTACTCCTTCAGAATCTTGCCAATGTCCTGAAGATATTCATGCAGACGCGGACCACAGGCGTAATATTGAGCACCGTTCTGCCATACCGAGTCTGGATTGGTGATTGCGGCATCGGGGAAGTCCAAGTCCTTGCTGATGAAATTGATCACGTCCATGCGGAAGCCGTCAATCCCTTTGTCGAGCCAATATCGCATGATCTTCTCGACAGCTGCCCGCACCGCAGGAGTTTCCCAGTTGAGATCTGGTTGCTCCTTGGCGAATAGATGGAGGTAATACTCCCCCGATGCTGCATCGTATTCCCACGCGCTCCCTGTTATTATGTGTCAGTCGGGTTACACCTCTGTAATTTAATAGGAACTCTGGCACACCTCCAAAATAAGATACCCAATTGTTTGGTGGCTGCCGTTGGCCATCTTTGCCGAACTTGGGCTTTTTCCAGATATACCAGTCTCGATATTCGTTTGTTGGGGATGACCGTGATTCTTGGAACCAGGGGTGCTGTAAGTTGCAGGACGCAGGCATGAGCTACCTAAAATGCAATGTGTTTCAGATTGGAGGAAACACGCACCTGGTCCGAAGTATGATTGACGACCAAGTCCATAACCAGCCTCATTCCCCGCTGGTGGAGAGCCTCGGTCAATTCGTCCACATCCGCAGCGGTCCCGTACGGAGGATGAATGTCCACGTAGTCCGAGATATCGTATCCCATATCCACCTGTGGTGACTTGAAGACCGGGTTCAGCCAGACTATATCCACTCCAAGGTTTTGAATGTAGTCTAATTTGTCGATTACCCCGCGGAGATCACCAATGCCGTCGCCATTCGAGTCCTTGAAGGAGGGGGTGTAAATCTGGTATACCGAGGACTCTTTCCACCACGCACGAGGCGTTTCAGTGCTGATCGAACCCATAATGAATGCGGGAGATAGGATGCTTAGGTAGATGTAAGAATTGAATGCGAAAAGTTACCGGACTCTGGGAGGTAACAGATGAGGAATGTTTTAGTCCAGAGACGACAAGGTAGCTTCCATATCTATAAATATGTTGTGCATGGCGGAGAAAAGGACGGAAGTATTTGTTCCTGGACTGACCATTGCTCTGTCATACTTCGGAGAATTTCAAGACGTGTCTATGGATTACAGGAGGGGTCTCGTTTCCATCTCCACGGATGCGTGGTATCCCATCGGAGCTACTTCGGAGTCACTCATGTCGAGTGGGGGTGATGTGGGATGTGGCGCACGTACCTCAACTGTACTCCTCCGGTGACGCTAGGTACTCTTTGGAAGCTAGACGGAGGCAGGACCGTGTCCCCATCGATCTATTTGTTGGTAGGTAGTAGCATTTTGACTACTTTTTTTAGGCCGTTGAATTGAATTTAGCCGAACGCACGAGACCAGGTGGGAACGCAGTGCTACTGGGAATTGCTAAAGCGACGATACACCCTATTCGGGTTTAGCATAGTAGTGGTACCTATTACCTTCTACTTGGGATATCATTGTGGTAGTTCAAAAGTCAGAATCTAGAAGCCAGAGAAACAGACTTGGAACTAGACATACTTTGATCACTCTCATTTGAAAGATCTTTCTAAATTACTTTCGAATCTTCATTCTTGATGGCAGAGATATTGTTTCTGCGGTCTATCGTTCCACTCCTGTCGTGCGCTGTTAAGTTCTGAAATTTGTGAGTGTTTTAAATACATGGAATCACGATAGGGGGATAGTACCACCATTACTACGCTTAAACTGAGTAAGGGGGTGTAGTATCGAGTTGGGAATTCTCAGGGCTACTGGCCACTTACTCTTCTTACATACAGGCCTCTAAAGTAACATATTCTAAAGTGAAACGGGTATTTCTGAGAAGACTATTGGAGCTGTATAGTGTACTGAGTTGCTCTGAAAGATTCTCTATTACATGTATATACCTAAGTACAGCATATCATATCCACAATCCAGACCGCATGGCCTGGCATCTGCTCAACCGAACTATCCAAGTACACCAAAACAAAGCAACTCAATCATATCCATCATAATGAAAGTAGATGGAAGAGAATATCAGCCAATATAGAGAGACAGACAGAGCCTGCGACCTCGTATATAGCAGAGGAGAGGAAACTCCTCTACACCACTATCTAGTTTGCCTTTGTCACCTCCTGGTTCACAATCGCAGGCTCTTCAGCGAACAGGTTCAGCTCTGTCGATTTGAACTTCCGAGCCGGCACCTTCTTTTCGAAGAGGATATCCAACTCGGCAAAGGTCCGTCCTCGAGGTTCTGGCAGGCGGAAAAAGGCCCAGACGACGCACAAGAGACAGAATCCACCCCAGAAAAAGCCCGCTTTGCCCTTCCAATTCCACGCATCGACATTTAACATGTAGGGAATGATGACACCGTTGAGAATGCTCAGGCAGTTGTACAAGTTCCGGGCCAGCACGACGGTTTTGATGCGGAGTCGCGTATTAGGAATCTCCGATACCAGGGAGTAGCACACAGGGCCGACGGAAGAATCGTAGAAGAATGTATACACAAGAAGCATAGAGCCAGTGGCCCAAGAAGTCGCTGTTGACGCCTTTGGAATTGAAATGAAGCCGATGACGAAAAGCAGAACGCAAAGAATGGCCAGTCCGTTGACGTAGAGGGCACGACGGCCGACGTAGCTCATCAGCACCCAGGAGAAGACGGTGCCACAGATGCCAATAGCGTACTGACCCAAAGACATGTTGAAGGACTGGGAGACGGCGAGACCGGCACGTTGATAGAAGACGGTCGAGTAGCCCATCAGACCGGCACCACAGAAGTTCTGCGCCGCCCAGATGAGACAGGCAACCTCAGTTCTCCGTAGATCGGTACCACGGAAACAGTCCCAATAGGTAGTGCCAGAGGAGTTCTCCTTCTCAATTTCATTCGTGTGGACCATCATGGCAACAGTTTCATCTGCATCAAAGCTAGAATCTCCTCGGGAAGTCAATCGTCGAAGAGACTCCTTTGCTTCCGCAAGTTTTCCCTTGCGAACGAGCCACCACGGGCTTTCCGGCGCCAGGTAGACGCCGATGAAAATAGGAATGGGCCATACCCACTGCACGGCGAAGGGAATGCGGTAGGCCCACTGGTCTGTCCGATCGGAGAGGCCTTTTAGCACACCTGATGCGATCAATTGGCCAATGACCCAGCACAGGTTGACGTATGTGGTGAGATAGGCGCGTAGTGCGACGGGACACACCTCAGATGCATAGGTAACGGTAAGCGTCTGATAAACACCGAGTGGGATACCCATGAGGATCTCGCCGACAAGCAAGGTCTGGACGTTATGTGCGAAGAAGAGAACAAAGATGAAAGCGACAGTGGCCACCAGAGACACCATCATCGTCTTCCGGTAGCCGAACCGCTCAGAAACGATACCATTGGCAAAAAGACCCAGAATCTGTCCGCAGTTCATGGCGTTGGCTAAGCCGGCCTGCCAGGATGCCGACAGACCATACGAGCCATCCTTCATGAGCTTGCCATACTTCTGGTTGAACGCAGGAAAGCCATAGAAAGAACCCATGAGCACAACGTCGTAACCCTCCATGATGATCGCAGTGGATATGAGCAGCGACCAACCGACGGCTTTGGGATAGAGCTTCAGGCCCTGCCACAGGGACATGCCATGCTCCTTCTCGGTGGCCAGCCGAGCATCGCGGATCATTTGATCCAGGTCCATTTCTTCGACATGATCAGTCGCGGACTTGGACTCCATTGTGTCCAGCGAGGATAGCTATGAAGGTCGCAAGTGGACAAGAAAGAAGAAGATGTTTCGTAAATAGTCGAGTGTGTCGCTTTATCTCCAGCTCTCTATTCGTATTCTGGGAGCCGTGGCGCGATACTTATAGCTCTGTCCGTCATGAGCTTGCAAGCCGAACGATTTCGCGTAAGTTGACTCTTTGTCGTATCATGACGCCAAGGCACTCGTTTACAGCTGGAAATCCGGGGTCTTCTTGCGGGGTGCTGAAAGGAGAACAAATTCATTCGCGAGGAGCCGGGGATGGTTCAAGGTCAGTGTCCGGAATGTGGCTGAACGGACCTTCTTCGGAGTGGCAACCCCGGGAAGCTTCCTAGACCCCATGAACCTTTCGGATGAAGCTTTCCTGCAAGATTATGCTTTCTTCCCCGGAAATTATTGCAGGTAGAGGTTGAGATTGTGATTCTTACGATGGAGCAATTGCCTGATGGGCTGCCATATTCATTGCTTCCCAACACCGGACCCTTTTTCGAGGCGCTGGCTATTCACCCGGACGGCCGCCTACGGAGGATTCGGGATTCAAATGCTTCCTGACGGGCCAGGATAAGATCCGTTGAGCTACGGATTCGCTTCGGATTTTGAAATTCGGAAGTATCAGACGGGTTGGTCCTAAACCCGACTATTACGCATGTCGCATTTGATAGGACGGCTGCTGGCGCAACGAATATTGGGTTATTTAAGCTCCGACTCTACGAGTACATGTCAAACAAAATCCTTATTAGTCCCAGATAATGGTCTTAAACTGTTTAAACGCAAGTCTACAATGTCTTTGATCCATAGGGCCCCAAGATTTCCGCTAACAACGGCCCCGAGCGACAAGTTTTGGCCCGCCCGGTAAATTGTAGTAATTTCAATTCATTTTTTTTGCTTCTATCATGGCCTTGTGACTTCTGTATCTAGCAGTTTGAGGAATATTAAGTAGAAGGCCGCTATTCCCATAATCTTACTCACGTCCTCTCATAGATAGATCGAACAGAGAGACTCGCGAGTTCGTATTCTTTTCTCGGTAAAAAACCAAACATAGGCCAAAATATTTGCCATACTCCAATACCGACTGACCCATTTGAATGCGAAGCGCCTAACCAACCCAGAAAACAGACAAAAGAAAATACCACCCAGTTGTCAGCTCAAACACCTTGCGAAATACCACAGGATCTATCAGAGGCCTGATGATCGATATAGTCCGCGGCCTCCTCTCGCTTATCCGCTGTAGAAGGGTTGACCAGAGCGGTTGCCCATTCCTCAAGTCTGCTGTTGCAATCCAGATTCAAAGGCAAATCGAGGTTCATCACAGGCGGAACGGCATCTAACCCCAAGATACTCTCGGACGTTTGCAGGAGCGAAGAGAACAAATATGATTGGGCACCGCGTATCCTCACCAGAGAAGTGAGGATAGCAGACAGCAAATCGGCCGCCAAGTAGCTTACCTGTGCGGTAGCAGCGTGCTGTACTGAACGTTCAGAAAGACGCACCAGAGAGGTCCCGAGATCGTACAGTTTTTGTTCCTATGTCAGTTTCTTAGTTCGCTGTATAGTTCTATGCGGGTGAAGCTAATGTTCTTACGATGCCAATGCCATGTGCATCCGTTGATTCGTGAGATACTGATGCCAAGAAGCCCATCACGGCTCTTCCTGCAGCCGCAGGAGCCTGTAAAGGTAGGACCTCACCGGATTTAGAGGCGCGGTCAAGGGCAGTCTGCCACAAGCGAATCTGGAGCCACTGTTGAGTGACGACGAGGTCGACCTGCTGGATTTCAGGGATCTCCGTCAAAGGTGGCAAGGGACTAGCGATGGATTGATAGATTTCGGAAAGGGCAAAAGTGTCAATGGGGGAGTCGTCACTGTCGCAAGCATTCCAAGAATAGAATTCTGGTGTCACCTTTTCGAATACGGATATGAGATTCACAAATCCGTAGAGCAGTGCGGGCGCCGCTGATGTGAAGATGGATGGTTTACGGATGTTCCCGCGCAGCATGACAGGTTTTTTGCGCTGCAAGGCGTATGCTCTGAATCCATCATGACATGATCATATTGAAAAAGGAATAGTGACTAGGCTTACCGTTCTGTAATGAAAAGCAACCAGAAGACCCGCCGCCTCAGTTCGGCCTCCGCGTGGGGTAGTGAAGTATAGGTCTGCTCCCGATGGAGATTGAGTGCATACGCATAAGAGATGCTTTGACTCAGATAGTGCCAAGCATGATTCTGTTGGTCCATGTTCCCATATGCGGCAAATAGGAAGAATGATGAGAGGACAGTGTCTACGTGGAGATGTTCGATGGGATCGAATTCCCGAAGTGTGCGCAAGGCTTCCGCGACAAGGACTTCGCCATGGTCAATGGCATGTGCGAGCCCGCTATCGTCTTGCCTGGCATCTAGATTCAGCTGCAGATGTGTCGCAGCACAGAGAGCTAGCAAGAAGGCGTATCGCGGTGGCGATAGAGTCTCCACGCGGCCACAGTCCTCGACAACCTGATTAGAATCGAAGACTGGCATGATCGGGTACAAGTGCTTTAAAAAGACATTGACGTGGGCGAGAAGAACTGTAGAGGATATCCTCTGCGGCCGGCAAGCCATCAAGGAAGGCACATCGCAGGCCATCGGAGGGGTGACAGAGGTGGTTGATGGCGACGACGACGACGATGACGAAGTGGGGCGTTCATCATAGCTTTGAAGAGACGGCAACGCACTCAAAACTCGAGCCGTCCGGCCTTTGGGACCTTTGCGTCGAGGAACGGTGTGATAACTGCATTGCAAGCTGGCCTCGAGGCATTTCTCGCAGGGTTCGGTGCGATTGCATTTGACCTTGCGACGACGGCAATTATCGCACGCCATTGGACGATTATTGCTGACAAATGGCAGGAAGTCATTTGCATTAGGGTGGATAGACGTCGAGGCTGGCATCTCTAGTCGATTTATCTACCTGGTGGGATGGACGGGGCTGCCAGAGAAAGGCGGATGTAAGGAGGAAGAAATCTGGGGAAAGTACTTTGTGGATGATATTTCCCCGCAAGAGGTCTCCATTTTCCATCCTCCTTTCACTTCTAGGCCCTTTGGAACTCTGGATTCTAAGAACCTCCCAAGATTGGATTCGCCGTGTGCTGCGTTGTTATTGGTTCGGACCTTCTTCGGGGTGGCTGACTATCACGGGACATGAGCGATGCCCTAAACCGGCAACTAGTGGAGCATCATGGGACGAGGGGTCCAGGATCCAAGAAATGCATTTTCCCCTCGAGTTCGGGACTATACTTAGCCGAGGTTTTCTGCTGACGATATTTGCGCGTTGGCTTCCCTCACACCACCGACTATCCATCAATGGAACATTAGGCGAGATACGGGTGGAATACGCCTTGCTGGGAGTGGTGTGTCTGGCTATCTGTCGCAAGTGTGGACGGCATCAAATAATCATACAATAGTTTGGGGCTTACTAGATATCTCAGGTATCAGTATTCTTTTCGTCAAAAGTTTTACCATAAATGAGCTAATTGATGTATTCCAGCGAGATACTATGGAATGAATAAATTATATCATGCCTTTTGGTGGTCGCACAGACATGAGGTGTAGATTTCGGGCTCGGTAGTGTGTTTGGGGTAGGTCATACTGGGCTGTGGCAGTCTGGAAATATCCTTTGGGTATACTTCGTGGTGAGATTAGTATATACGAATGCCACGACATCCCAACGACAGATAATTTTCAATGCCTTGGAGAAGCAGGGAAACAAAGGAGCAAGAGAAAAAGTTGCTTCTATTTGCGGAAGAAGTAAAAGGCAGGGAGAAGAAAAGAACGACAGCTAGATCTGATAGAACCGGAGAAGAGGCTGTAGGTCGACGAAAGGAAGCATACAAGATCCATCCACATGACAATAGTGTATTCCATTCATCTTTAGCAAGAAGCCTTCAAACAATCAAGAAATACTCCACTGCCCCCAATAACTGACATCAATATTCAGTTGGCCAAGACTGTCAGATTGGAAATTCTCCATAGTGACCTTCTCCCCTCCCACAGTCCAATTCGTTATCTTCATGTCCATCTCCATCCTAGAAACTGCCGGGATGATACTCTGGCCGGTTCCAATGGAATTCTTCAACAGGCCATCCGGGAACGCAGCATTCTCTACGACAAGATTCTTATAACTTTGGAGAGGGGTAATTCGGACTAGCGATGGACACAGTCCTTCACAGATCAGGTTTGAGACTGTGAGACCGATCGACTGATTTGGATCCGGGGTCATTCCGCCCATATAGAAAGGAGATGCGCCAATGATAGCTGTTGGAACAACGGTGTTGGAATCTCTGTAACGAGTGTGAATAACGTTCAGTGTGTCGATGGTGATACCATGGATGTTCCGAGTAGTCCAACCCATCTGGATGATGGGATCATTTAAACACTTCCAGATGGTTGCACGGGAAACTGAAGCCCCGCTATAGTAGATCTTCAAAGCGTCATCATTGACATGCCAGAAAACATCCTTGACGACGCTATTAGGATAGATTTCCGGGCCGTCAGTTTGGTAGAAATATGCGCCGACTTGTTTGTAATCAGTGATCCGGCTGCTGATGCTGTTCACATCACCATTGAAATCCATGGTGTTGAAGGGGGGCGCATGGAGAGTTGGACCATGACAGAACCAGGTCTGGCCGCCCTGGATACTGTTATGCCCCCACATTCGCAGGCTGGTTTGGTCGCTCTTCACGCTGGTATAGCCCTTGTCTACATTCGCCTGGTAGACATACTGCTCCCCCGAAAGAATACCGTGTCCTGTAGCATAGAACTTTGATGCATGCGTGGTGTACTCAATAGCGCCTTTGACATACGCGCCAGGAGCGAGGTATACCCAGTAGGTCGTTGGATCGAGGATCATATGATTTGAGCCCAATTTTCTAGAGGCGCCGTTCGTATTCTCGTTCATGTAGTAGACGCCAGGAGGAAAATAAAGAATGGGCTTGGAGCCCCAGTCTCCATTATTAATCGGGCCAGGTTTCATGGTCTGAGTATTGCCGGAGTTCATTGCAGGAATCGTGTCCGAGGGGAGGAAAGGACTCGCAAAGATGACAAGCGCATTGGTAGGTTCAATGCCCACAACGTCGCCTCCAGAAGAAACGTATTGATTTCCATCAGAACGGAAAGTGTATAGATCATTTTTGAACTCGATGGAAAACTTGCGTCCGTTCTTATCGTAGGGAATCCGAACGAGAATACCCCCGTTTTTGTCCTTTGACGAAGAGATGGAGTATTTGATAGAAGTAGGTCGGATGATAACATCCTCTGGAGCCCCCAGGGAAGAACCATCAATCGTGGTGATCTTGAGATCAACATCTCGACCATACTCAAATTGAGTCCATGCCATATTAAGCCCGATACTAGGCTCAATGGAGATCCCATCATCAACCGAACTATCAAGCGTGTTGCTGTTGGGTGCATCAGAGGGAGCAAAGATCCTACCGTTGCCATTGCGAGGAATTGACTCATAGACGAAGGAATCAAGGAAATCATGACGGCCAGCAACGCTAACATGCACGGAATATCGATGAGATTGGCGAACATTTCCAGGTTGAACAGGGGTGTTTTGGTTGATTTCACCTGTGTCATGCCACCAGGTGCACAAATCGTTGCCACAGTGAGTCTTGTTTGTGGGAGCACTCCAGGCTGTGCCTATAATGGCGGCAGAAAAGAAAAGTAACATGGGGTTTAGACGAGGCATTTTGAAGGCCTGAAACGGCGGACGTGGGGTTTGGAGTCTGGGGATGGAACCACGATTCGAGATAGCTGGGCCTGCAGCGAGTAAAGAGTAATTTATACATCTTTTGATGACCGGGAATACTCGACGATTAGTCATGTGCTACGAGATGAAGCCAAATTCATTTCCCCTCTGCCGAATCCGATAGATGAAAAGACCATTGCAGCGGGGAAATAAGCTCAATAGCGCCAACCTTGCAAGTAGGTACCGAATGAACCTGCAGCGACTCCGTTAACCCCAGTTGTCCATCCATTCCCCTGGGTCTGCAAAACGCGGAGTGCGGGGACCTAGACCATGGGCATGGGGAATCAACTCCATCGCCCGAAATGCTCCCGTGAATTCCATACGCAAGTGTACCTCAGCCTAGCTACCGTGGCCATCGATTCGCTGGGAATTACACCAGAGGCCCGGGGACCTACATCGGAGATTATGAGTCTAGCGATGGGATATTGTAGGAGACTTGCAAATGTCAGGCAGCGGCAGTTCCGACTGCACTAGCCTGAATCCAACTCTTCGATGCGCCGACAATAACTTGGAATGGCAAGTACAGGATCTCACTCCCAGAAAGTGAGCTGCAAGCTATTTGCGGGAAGATCCGGTGCGTGCCCCAGCTCCGACGGGTCTTCTTCGGGCGTATTCCAATTTGGTACAACCTACAACGCTAACCATGTCCGGAGTTCCTTCGGGGCCTCGGTTGGCCGGTATGTGATACGGGCCTAGGATAAACTTAAACATGGGATTTCAGAGTCCACTAAACCCGGACTCATATGGTCTATTCTTCATCCCTCTATTATGAGATCGCGGTGCGATCGAACGGGATATGTAAAATATGCGCTTGGCCTATTAGAGTAAAAGGTAGACCAGGGTACACCCCCACGGGTCTTATCAGATTTCTGCTGGTCATATCTGTCATTGGCTATAGAAATGCATATCTATGAATCCGGAGAAGCTTATATGTAGTAGTGCATAAGCGTCGTTTATGGCTCCGGGCCGTAATCGAGGACAAATTGATCAAATCATGCGAAGAGAAATAAGATTGACAGTCAGTATACATGGAACAGACGGGTATTGTCATTTTAGAACAATAAAATAACAAGAAACGAAAAAGAAAAGGCCCTTTTAGGCGGGAGATGATCCAGGATTGTATGTATATGCTTGCGAAAGACGCTCAGGGTATTGGATGCAGATGATGTATGCATATGGGTAAAAAGACAGGTCACGAGATAAGGTAGAGAGATCAAGGATCAAGGAGTGAGAGATCCTCAGCGGGGGAGATGGAGGACTATAGGATATAATTGGTAGAAAGAAGACAAGATCGAATGAGAAGTCGAGTAGTAAGTAGGTGGTCGGAATATATGAGAAAGACGGCTGGACATGGCGGGAGAATTTTTGGCGTCAAAAGGGATTTTTGGTATCGTATCTGTCTTGTGTGCATGATGGGTTTCATTGGATCATCCTGGACTGTCGTGCAGCTTGTTTTGATAGCTTGCCATTAGCAGGTGCAGGATTGATAGGTGGGAGACCGCTCTTTCGTCTGTCTTGTTGGATATGGTCACGGATTTGTTGAGATTGGTAGAACCGATCGGCAGGAGGACTAGTCGACCAAACCGGCGAGGGTTGGCCAGGAGGAGGACTCGCCGACCAGGATGGTGCTGGTTGAGCGGGAGGAGGGCTTGTCGACCAAATCGGAGGTTGAGCGGGAGGAGGGCTCGTGGACCAGACCGGCGCCGCTTGAGCAGCAATAGGCGAGGGTATTTTAGGGAGTGGACAGTTTGGTGGGGGTGCCGCTGGAGGCCCAATGGTCAATCCTGGCATGCTCTTGCGGCGGGATATATTCTGCGGGTTTTGATCCATGTTCATGTTGGACATTCGGGGGCGCAGAACTGGGAGAGGTTCCCCTGGAGGCAAGCTCTGGGCGGGTGGCTCGCCGTTCATCTGAATTCCTAATCCAGAGCGACCAACCATGCTTAGTGGGCGAGATGGCGGAGGACTGGTTTCGGAAGGCGTAGAACGCGGTAAACGTGAGAGATTGACCATGTTTTGTGATGAGCGCACGGTTCTGGACAAGGCGTCCTCGGAGTTGGAAGGCCGGAGGATGCGTCGGCCGTTGGGTTCCCGTGTAATAAGTATTGGTTCTGGAGAGTCGGTCTGCTTCGAGCTTGCAACGCTGTATGTGGGGGACTGCGGAGGGGAGGAGATACTGGAGATGCTAAAGTCTCCAATACTCTCACCCCGTCGGAGAACACCAGCTAGAGGCGCAGGTGGAGAGGCCAAAGGAGGCGGCCCGGGCCTTGCTACAAACTTTTTGCTGAATGAAGGAACGCTAAAGTTTGGTGCTGGTGGGGAAGCACTGCGTACTAATGAGTCGGGTATATTGGGTGGTGGAGATTGGCTGTATGGAATCGCTTCGGAGCGAGGAACGGCAGGGAAATCTTGCAGTTTGGCAGACATATAAAGAGATTGGCGTTTGGCATTTCCGTGACTGGATGTGGGCGGGCTACGGGTGTTGGTTGAATCAACGTCCCTCGACCGAGCCTCATCAGAGGGACGGCTGCTATCTTGAGGCGGTGAGTTGGGAGGATTGACTGAAGTGAATGATGAAGATTGAATGTCGGAGCCATTGCTGGGTCCTGTGGCCTCTGTCCAGCCTGTGGATACCGAGCCAGAGCGCGAGTCGATTATGGATTGGCGGTTCATCGAGACGTACGAGCTTCGTCGAGACTGCCAGGTCATTCCGCCGACTGATGAACCGTCTTCTTCATCGGGCGAGCGAATACCCTGCGGCTGCAAGAACAGGCTGGAGATGCGATGGGGGTCTTTCTTCACAATATTGCGGGCACTGGACTTGCTCCGAAGCTGAGGCATCTGGTCATCATCAGAGTGCTTCTCCGCGGTGAACTTGGGACCCCCACGGACTTCAATCTCAGCCCTAACGGCCGTGAGCCAGGAGATCATAGAATCGGGGCTATCAAAGACCAACAGGAAGCTACTCGCCATCCGCTTTGCGTTTGATCGATGAAACCCGAATCGAGAAAAACGGCCCGATTTCGCGGGTTCGGAAGCCCCTGGCCCGTTCTCTGCTGCAGCCTTGTGCGATACCTGAAGCACCCAATGCTTCCCGGGAATAGCATCACTGGCAAACGCTACCGACTGAGGACCCAATTGCAGCATACACTCGGGAAGGCGGTCATTCTTCCCTTCGCCGGCGTACTGGAGGATAAAGCCCGCCGTTGCGAGGACATAGATCTTTGTAGTCCACTCAACCTTGTTGATCGTGCCTGACAATGTCCGAAGATGCTTGCGCTCTTTCTGCTCTCGCTTCTTCCGGGCTGCATCGGCAGTTTCATCTGGCGCTACTTCAGCAATTGACTTCCCCGTCGTAGCATGGAGACGTAGGATTGCGTCCGCAGACATGGCCGGCGCAGATAGGCATTCATGTTTATAAGATTGAGGGTATGCCTGGAAAAGCGGGGGCGGTTTCCATCCATATTGATCCTGTGAAACTGGCTTGGAATCCGTTGCTGCTGGTCTCGGCCTCGGTGTTTTCAACGTTGTTCGAGCTCGCGGGGTGGTCGGAGAGGTCAATGTCGGGGTTGACACGACAGTTCGGGGACTGGTCACTGATGGCGACAAGGGGGCATCTGCCACCGTCACTGTCTGGGTCGTCTCCGTGGGCTCCGGGTTTGTTGGCGGTTGGTTTTCCTCAATCTCGGCCAATTTGGCGTCGGGGGCTGCTGCCGCACGTTGTGATTTATCGCGGGCAAAAAGACTGCGCAAGCTCGACTTGGACGATTGTCGCTTGACGGGACTTTGGAGCGGCACGGGGTTCTCGGAGCCATTGGTACTGGGGTAATCGGTCGGCCGAGGGCGCTGCAATCGCGTGGAAGTTGTTTTGGACGAATTGGCCGTGGGTCGGCTAAAATTGGTTTGCAATGGGGCCAGTTGATGACCTCTGCGCTCGCCAAAGGACGGGGATGGCCGCGGCGGGTCACTCATTATAGGGGAGGACATTGTTGACCCTCACGATGGTCTGTACTGGCGACGGCATTCACCAAACCATTGCCGACGTCAAGAGTCGCAATTGATAGGGAAAAGGGGAACGGGGTCGAGTTTCTTAGAGGGAAAGGATCATCGGCGAAGAACGTGGGCGCGGCTGCACGGCCGTTTCGCAACGTCATGCACGATTGAGAATGGCACGATGGTGAAGGAATGGCAGGAGTAGGGCGTAATTCGAGGTAAAGAAGGTTAAAAGAGTGACGGAAAATAAGAATTGGACTCGAAAAGGTCGGCAGTGGGGGAGAGAGTGTGAGAAAGAAAGGATTCGAGCGGGCCAAAAACCAAAAAGAAAGTCGAGTCCTGAGGTGATGCGACGTGCATAAAAATGAGGCCGCTAAGGAAAAGTTGGGTGCCCCTGAGTGGCCCAGAACCTTGTAATTTCCCCTCGATTTCCTGATTTTTTTCCTTTTCTTTTGGTACTTTTTATTTGACTTTATGGGGTACATCTGGAGTCGTACAGAAGAAAAGAAGAAAAAGCTAGTTCTTGAATTATAAGTGTGGTATACATGCAATTATTACTTCTAGAGTGTTGTACGGTCTTATTCTTGAAGTGTCGATCCTCCTGTCAGGCGGGAAGGAAGCTACTGTATTACTTCAGTATCAACAGTATGCTCATGAGATACTTGAGTAATGAGTATCTAATAGGTATACCTTCACAGTAATCCCTGGATAATTTTCCGTTTAGTGAATAGTAAGTCGAGTTGAAATAATTGCATAGTTTTCTTACAATAGATGCATATTGCATCGCATATCTAACCACCTCCAGGCAGAACAGATTAGAATCCTTCCCAACATCACAACCGAAGATGCCGAGCTATACCAAGCTAGGATAAGCTAGACCCGGCTAACAGTAACGGCTCGACGGAACTATACGGAGTTTCCCCGCCCATCGTTCTTTGTCTGATTCCCGTACAATCGGTAATCCTCATTTGTCTTCGCTAGTCAGTGGGGACGATCTTCAATCCAACGACTTGGAAGTGTGATGCATCAAGTTGGTCATTTCTTGTACAGACTACAAAGTACCGGGTACAATTTCCTAGATTTCCACTTTTCTTGCATCGGTTCAAAATTCCCCCCAAGAAAGAGTTTCGAGCTCGCCAATTCTTCAAAAGCCCTAAAAGTCAAGCATAAGGTCAGCGACCGCCAGAAACCTGAACTTTCAGGCAAATTTGTGCCTATTTAGGTTAAGCTTCGGCTTAATATGTACCTCTCCCCCTTGTTCGGCCACTGGCCACTTTTAGCGCCCACCCTATAAAACTATGACAGGTGCCACAGCAGATTTCGTTCGTGTGGGATATTCCATCGCTGGATTGGAATGGGGCATAAATAGTGGGCCCGACAGTGAAGGCATCATATTGGCATCTAAAACGGGCAACTGGTATCGGACGTGTCCTAGGTTGTTCTGGAGATTGCCATTTGGCTTCCTAACAACTCCAGAAATGGGCACGACATAGCCCATAGCACATGATTAATCCAAGCAAGAGAAATGAGGTTTAGCATGACAACCTTCATCGAGGAAATCTCCAAATAGAAGAAGTAAACAATCAATTTATAAACGGAGCCATAACACTCAGGAACACTTGATGGGCATCATGCTCGATAACATCCCCATGGCAGGGAATGATGCGATCAAATTCCCAGGCCTTAATGCGCTTCATCGAGTCGCCGAAGCCCTTGCGATCTGACATAGAGGAAACATGCCACACGAACTTTTTCTGCCAAAATGCCGACATTTCCGTCGACGCCAGAGGCTTCAGTAGTTTGTTCAGAAGGCCAGATGTGGCACTTTCGCCCGTTCGAGAGTATTGTTCCGTGGCTGGCAAGTTTAGAACTAGATCAGCCTCGATAACCGTCTTGGAAGGCTTGTGTAAGAAGACTAGTTCCTTGGATTGATGGCTGTGGACATATTCCACTGTGACTTCATCGTCGAACTCCTCTGATATCTTCGGGGGTGCATCGGCGCGGAATATATGTCCAAAGGGAGTATCTTTGAACTCTGGGACGGCTTGTCGTTTCTCCCAGAGGCCTTCAGGAGCGATGATAGCAGCGCTGGGGAATGCGGTTTTCCATTGGGTGAGGTTTAGGTGGTGTTCAATATTTAATGCTGCAATATACTTGATTTCCCCGCCGCCCAAGTTGGTAATTGCCTCGTGTACTCGACTTGTAAGCGGAACGGGAGAGAAGACTGCGATAGACCCGGTAGCTAGGCGAACTATCAACGCACCGGCAATGTTTAGCTCTAGAATTCAATATCCATCTTTGGGTAGCATAGGGCAAAAGAAAATTTGAAACGCATACATACCCAGAGTCCCACGGCCACCAAATTTAACACCACCGAAGGGCGAAAAAGGCAGGCTCAACGTCACAATATCAGGCGTGACATTTCGGATAACCATTACCTCATCTGGATTAGACGGAACTTGAGGTGCCATTATTGTATCGAATCAGTATTCTTCACTATGAAATGTACGAATGTATTTGTTGATAGTTTTGGACGAGCAGCCGCGACCTCGACGTCGACTATAAATGCGAGTTGCCCGCTCTGAGGCTCTCGCACTAGCGGGCACACTAGCGGGGGGCTTCTACGAGCACAGCTCGCACGGCCTCGAAGTTCATCAACTACTTATCCAAATTGGCCATTTAGCGTTGTCTCTTCGCGCCATCAGTCGACTTGCTTACGTTATACTCCAGAGCTGAATCTCAGCCGGGCGCATCTCTCTACACTATGTAGATTCCAGTCTAACTCATTACGGCTTATGTAGAATGAGGGCCTCGATGACTGCCAATGAAAGTTCCTGGTTGCTGTTTTGAAGTCGACTAAGCTCAACTTCTACAGCTCTTACCTATTGCATGAGACTATCGCTTGCGAAAAAGGGTGATAATACGCTTCGGGGCATGTGGAATATACCACGAACGTAGGGAAGCTTTCACGAAAGGGTTAAGAAGGAAATCTAATAGAATGTACAAAGGTAAATCTGATGGGATTTGGTCTGATTTCTAGTTAAGGTGGAAATATGCTGCTATTTAGGCCTTTCACGGGGTCATACTGTGGCACGATGAAGAAAGATCAGATGGAATTAACATATGGATCAGGCAGTTAGCTAACAGAAACAAAAGAATGGAACGAGTGTCATGGAGTTAAAGGATTTGGAGCAAGTAGCTTCACAGCAATGCCCTAATAGGGTATAAGAGAGCGAGGCACATAAGCTGACATGGAGACGAAGGAGCATGTAAGTTAGGTGGAAATCACTTGACTCCATAGATTAAAGTTGGCCCGTGCCCTGGCTGGCATATGTACATGCCTGCTATTGATTGATGACTGTCGTATAAAGGTGACCTGGAATGGAAAATATAAGAAATACAGCTAAGTTAAGCTATCTTTATGGACAAGGTTATGCACTACTGTTAAGTTCTTCCCTCTCACTTCCCCCCCTTTTCTTAAGTGGAGCTCAACCGTTTCGCTCCACCTCCAACGTATCAAAACTTCCCACTCTCGGTAAAACATCATGCCACTTTTACTTCCCTGGTGTCAGAAAATGATCAGAGATCTCACATCAACGGGGAGTTAGGGACTGAATTCAATTCTCGATAATACATAGTCTAATTGAAACCGACTAAGGCCCCGGCCCGCATTTCAAACCCTGTCCAGCCTCAACGGCGCCCATCAAACCGGCGCCATTATCACAATGCCGAGCCATCGTGATATCCTTCTGGGTAAGGCCGCGTGGGTGATGTGTCGTCCAGTGGACATCGACGGAGCCGAATCGCTAGGAACCAATTAGTATTAGCTTTTACTTTTTTTTCTTCCCTCTCGAACGCCTTCTTCTCCTTTTCTCGAAGCTTACCACGGTCATGGTGGCGTGGTGTTTCTTCACTGAGCTTTCGGAGGCGATGAGATTGACGAATGACTGATCAGAATTATTCAGTTAGCCTTGGTAATATGTTCGAAACTGTCCACTGCGGGTTGTCGGAGTATACTGCGCATATTATTGCAGGTATACGTGAAATGGCTGTACTCACCACTGCTTTAAAGTAACTCTTAAAATAAAACGTCTTCGTAACACCCATTCCATCGGCGTCGAGGGCCCAGCCCTGTTGTTGCAGGAGGGTCTGCATGTCCGGGCCTAGCTGCGCCGCATCTTCTCCTTTGGCGAAGTGCGGCTCGACCTTGTTAGACGCCATGCGCTCCTGGTTCAATGGCCTCGGACGAAGGGTCAATGGAGATATCCTGGATGTTGAAAAGACAGGTGCTGGCTGGAGGAGTCTCCCACAGAGACGAAAAGCGGGGAAGCTGCTCATTGTCGTGGGTTAAAGCCGAGGATGTCTCGACTGCGGTCGCTGATTCGAAGGATGATTGTTTGGAGAGCTCTTCGGTGCACGGACCAGGCCTATCTTATCGGAGTCATACTGTAGCTATCAAAGATCCTACAGACAGTGGTTCTGGACAAGGGAGGTCTATTCTAAGTGAGTGATCTGGATATTGGGGATTGAACATTACATGTCAGAGATCAGATCTTAGATTCCCTACATCGTATAGGCCAAATAGTAAATCAGTAGTGGGATTATGCAATCAAGTAATCCTGTCTGGGCTTCCCCGTTCATGGCCTATGCGTTCTACCGATAACCAGGGCAACTTACCCAAAAGTACACATAGAGCTCATTTTCATTCAGTAGTTCATGATAAGCCCAAAAGATCCTATGCTACCAGGAACACACACTTGGATGTAACCTGGGCAAGAAACACCAGGGGAGATCCCCGGGCATCGCGGGGTATACAGCCCCTAAGCTTCAAGCTCCCTTTCGGGGGTCAATCACCGAAAACGGAAAACACCAGGCTTCACATCCGAGTCCCAGCGACACATAGAAAATACGACCTAACCATCTACCCAGCGAAATCTCCCCTCAATCCGTCGATCTACCGCTTTGGGAAAGTGGGAAAGCAGCAAGGGGCGTCTGGAAGATGGATGGCCTGCAGGGTCCTCCCCCGGACCCCCCGCTGCTCATCGTGAACCACGCGAGTATCTCCGCAGTGATCGTCGATCAGATCGACTATCTAATGAAGATGAAGCGAGGGGTAGATATATGGATGAGGTCGATCGGACAGGAATGCAGTTCAGTTGCCTTGCAAGGATCCATGAAGGAAGCCCAAGCTACGGCATGGAGTATGAGACGCTCACTACTGTTACAGATTACAGCAAATAGGTGGGATTGAATATCACGGGGGACAATCAACTGCATTGGGGGTAATCAGCTAAACCATAGAATTCGTAACAAGCATCGATCGAGTTCGCCACAAAAGCCAGTAAGCGTACATAACATCACCAACAGACAACAGACAAATATCTCCAAACACGCACTTTTGCGAATAGCACAAGCAAATCAAAAGCCAAGCCAATAACTGAGTCGAACAGGTACCAAGCAATGGCGACACAGACACATACGTAGACGATGCTTGCCTGCGAGCCGAATCCAATTCCAGTCTTGCCCCCCCTCCCATAACCAACAGTATTAATTAAGAGTCCACCACGCCCAGCGCAAAGGATCCATGCGGTTGAAAAGACATGCACAGAGAATAGAAGATGTGATATTGCCCATAAATCACAGGGCAGAAAGTCCCAAATGTTGGCTGTTGCCGTCGGCCATTGGTCATTCTTGTGAGGGCACATTTTGTGCACGTGAATCAGGAAATTGTCTGATATTCCTTGGTATCAGTATGAGCCTCAGTACGAGACTGAGAAAAAGGCGTTTAAACTCCTCCAACCAAGCTGTTGCGGCGTGAGTTGACACGAGAGTTGGCGCGGGAGGTGACGCGCGAACCGGGGCGGCTGCCCATGGTTTGCCGGATGCGGAGATCCTGCTGAGACCGGGCATATGAGTTGGCACGCGAAGCTTCCGGAACCTTGGAAACGCGACGGCCCTGGATGGCCATGTCGTGGCGGGCCTCCTCGAGCTGCTGAGCGAAGGGGGAGCGCTTGCGCAGGACAGGACCCTTCCAGTAAATCACGTAGACGGCGATGACCAGTGGCAACGAGATACAGACTAAAGCTTTTGGTCAGCTGATGATTCACAAGGAGAGTTGGAATAGGAAGTGGACATACAAAGAATAGTAGAAGCATATTCGAGGTGGTACTTGCCACCGATGTCTGCAAGGGAAAGATCATGTTAGTCAAAGCGAATCAGGAAACCGGAGAAGAGACAACTTACTCTCGAAGAACGGAGTAGCGGGAATGGTGAGGATACCAGCCAAAAAGTCTCGAGACCAACCATTACCACCAGTCGCGGAGGCAGAGTAAGGTCCGTAAGCACAAATCATATAGTCAATTGTTGCCATGTAGATCGCATAGTTGGCGATACCAATAATGGCAGCAAAGATCATGGAGCCAATCCAGTGGCATTGAGGCAGGCTAGTCCAGGCAAAGCCAATCAAACCGATAGGCAAGCAGGGGACGGTGTACAGCAGCCACCACAGACGAGACTCATATTGAGCGCGCTCACTGTCAGGATGGTCCCGGCGTTCCTTCACGTTGCGCTTGATGACGGGGAACCACGAAATCCAGGCAATGAAGTAGCCGATCAGGATCGGAATAAAGGCCAAACCCTTCTCCCAAGTGTTGAATCCCCACTGGCCATACACCAGCGACAGGGACTGCACAAACATGAAAATCAGAGCATCACTGAAGCCACTCAACAGAGACAGGGTCAATACAATGGGCTCGGTGAGGAACATGCGGAAGGGGCGGATCCAGGTAGCCATGAGCTCACGGGGCGGGAAGCGCTCGCGGAAGGACATGCCCTCGGTAGGGCCGTAGATGTTCGGGTTCTCGCCGCTCTCGCGCATATCCTTTGCGATCCGGTCCATCATCACGGTGGTACGGGTCTCGGGAACAAGCAAGAAGTGCATGATCTGGACGAAGCCACCAAAGATCAACTGGATCCAAATGCTCCAGCGCCAGGGGAGGAAAGCCTCCACAAATCCACCAACCACGGGACCCAGAACAGAGCCACCAACGGAGGAAAAGACGACGGCAGCCACAGCGTACTGCTGTGTATCAGCCTCCCAAAGATCAGCAATCATACCCAAAGTGACTGAACCTCCCGCAGAGGAGAGACCACCCAGAGCACGGCCGACCATAACAGAAGCAAAGTTTGGTGCGAGAGCCACTGGCAATTGGAAGATGTTGACGAGGAATAGCGAGGCCTGAAGGATGGGCTTGCGTCCGAGTTCCTCACTCCATGGTGCCCACAACTCACAACCGAAAGCGTACAAGACCAGGAAGATCATTGCACCGCAGCGAGCGGCTTGCTTGGAAACACCAAACTCCTCGGAAATCCCCCCAAGACCGTTGGAGTACAAAGAGGTGTTGAAATTCATGGAGGTCTGGACCAAGAAGATGACAGTAATGATCAACCACTTGCGTTTCTCGCTGAAGGAGTATCCGAGCTTGTCGTAGCACATATCCTCCGTGAGCTCGATTCGACCCGAAGCGTCGGTATTTTCGAGTTGAGCATCCTTCTGGCCAAGCTTTTCATTCAAACTGGGGTCGAAGATCTCTTGCTTGGTAGCACTCGAGGCCTCGGATGTCACCGCATCGCGGCCATCTCCCAGCTTTTCTGGGGTGCTCGCCATGCTGATAAATTTCTGGAGGGCAGGGAAATGTTAGTTGGTTCGTTGACCCGGGTGAGTTGTATATAGTATATAGTAGCAATGATCACTTACGGTTGAACAACGTTGAGTACAGTGATAAGATTCAGTGGTTCACAAAAGTGAGAAGAGTGGAAAATCCGGGGAAAGGACAATAGAAGAAGATGTAGTGGAAGTAGAGAAGATGGTAAGAAGTTGAGTAGAGTGGGGGAAGTGCGAGGATACAAAATACAAAAGCAACAAGCAGGAAGTCGACAGGGGGGAGGGAAGAAAAGGCAGGCGGGCCCAAATAAGTACGAAAGATGATTTAATAGTTCTGAAAAGAGAAAAGTAGATTTCATAATTCGAAAAAATGGAAAGTACGAAATACAACGGGGAAGGTGCGATGCAACAGAACAACCGCCGTCAAATGCGGCCGGGCATTCCTTGGGCCATCCACTTTTCTTCCACTTTCTACTCTGCTTATGCGCCCCAGATTTTGACTATTCTTTGTACTCCAGGATGGACCACACTTTACTCCAGACTCCTCGCCGTGGAGTTTCTCTTTGGGTTCACCGAGTGAGACGCGGGATGCCGACTGATCGTTTCCCCGTGGGCCAACAGTATACTGTACTACACTTCTACAGAACTATACCCACTTTTTCATGCGGGCCTACTCCAACTCCAACCCCAACCCCAGAAAGAACTTTTTCATCTTCCAGGATACTCCTGCTCAGATCTCATAGATGATGCACAGGATAATTCCCTGCATATTTACAGAAGATCTACAGTGCGCAAAGCCTCCAAATCCTTGTGGCGCAGAGTCCTGATTCATGCATCAACTTGCAGTCTTAAAAAGCCACCAGATAACCCTCCGGAAAGAGACCTGCCCCACGACCCTGCACAGACCGCAATTGGTTGTTCGGCTCCACTTGTGAGACCACCATGACCAAAGGGCCGATGCTATGGCTTCCCGGTAATCGAATTATTGTCTTCGGGCGAGCTCCGAGGACGCCGTTTTGGGGTCTCATGAAGGGTGGGAATGTCCGCATTGGGACATGCAAGAGAGATTGCGGCGCGGTGTTTGATTTCTACCCCATGTTATATTTCCTGGATGCATGCAACATTGAATCTACTGTTGCTAACCAGAACCAAACCAGGCTCGATGAATTAGGATATCAAAAAAAAATCATATGGCGCCCCACGATGCAAGGAGTCGGGAAGATTTGCCAGTCCCCGGATCGCATGGTTCCCCATCGCAGATCGAGGGGGCATCAACCGGAAAACAATTACGCAACAAAAATAATGACGCAGGCCAGATACCCCAGCGCAAAATCTGTTCAAGCCGACCAAGCCGATTATTAACATTGCCAAACAAGAGTAAACGACAACAGACTTGGCTCGGTTGCGCCAGGATTTGTGATCGCCCGCGCGGGCCAAGGATACGATCGCCAAGTGACGTCAAGGCGCTTGGGGCGAAGGGGCATCCAGGGCTGTCCCGGCCTATCACACCGGGCGCAACGGCCGTGATTCGTCCAGAAGGACTTTCAAAGACCAGGCCAGGCAGGCGAGATTCAGGACCAGGTACCACTCGCCGGTTGCTTTGCTGTCTGATGATGCTGCTGCTTAGGTACACTTACGGGCGTGGCGTCGCAGCGATCGTCATCCGTGCAGGGGTCCAGAAGTCTTGTTCCGACCCCCCGGGATGCGGTTACTCTGTGCGTCGTGTGTCCATTGTCTGATTCTAGTTTCCAGTCACCAAGCCCCCAAGCTGATTTGCCATTTCGCTTCCTGATTTGGATTGATATCTACCACACTGGATCTGCCCTAGAGTCGCCTTGCGGTCGCCTTTCCAGAAGACATTATCGAAGGATGTCAAAGCGTTCCATGTAGTCCATCCACCACATGAGGCATCAAGGGCTGATCCCAATCCCTTGCAGGCTGCCTTTGGCCTCTCCCTTTCCTCCGGCGTGTGCGGTATTTCTGACACTGACATTATTGTTCGGACCCCAATATCGTTCGAGTTCCGAGCAGTTTCCCCTTTGACCCCATGGAGCACAATCCGAGAACAAAGTTTGGCTGATCCACCGAGGGGTGGACCCCAGCGTTGTCTTCCGGAAACGACCATCAGCACAAGGCCAACAGGTTCCAGACTCACAGAGTCCAAAGATCAGAAATATGTTATCGTGTTATCGGTACTCGAGTGCGAGATAGATAGAACAAATGCGACCTTGCATCGTACTTGCACATGGCCATCGTACTGCATCGAATCCCCGAAAAAATCGAGTGATCGACAAGATCGAATCGCAGACGCCATGCGCTCGCAAGGGGTCGACCGAGCAAACAATGTTACTTGATAACAGAAGTTTATCACCTCCGGTCAGATCAATTGACGGTTCTACATGTGCTCTACATGGTGAAATGGGGTGCGCTCTCGGGCGCGCCAATTAGCCAGCTGGTGTATACATGCATTGAGTATGCGTGTAACACCCCAATCCGTACCATGTTTGAAATAAACAGAGTAAAGTTTTAGTATATACACCCAAGATAAAAGTTACTAGTTCAGAGTTGAGCGTGTGACAATCAACTCCGCATCCGAACTATGGAATATGAACGATAAATTATGGTCTCATCTCGAACTTCTACTTCGACCGGTAGTTGAGTAGTCTGGCGCCACCCGTGCTACCCGGCGACGCCGTCTATCCTCTATTTTCTATCTGCTGAGTTATGAGTTTACCTTTCCCGGCTCAACACACTAGAAAACTCTGAAAATCAGCAGACGTGGGGGAAGAGGAGCATAACCGCGTTTGATCGACGTGGCTGACTTTCCAATCCTTGGTTCGCTATCAATTAGTATTCAGGGCTAAATGCAGATATCCTCCTCCCCTGAAATCTGCGAGGTCAAGTCCAGGGCCCCCCTGGATATTGTCTGGAAACAGGTAGGACTAAGAATTGACACAAACGGTTGCACTGAAGAACTTGGGGGGCAAAGGGAGATATTCGCCGGGGGAAGGCAAATCCCCAGCCGCGAGGGGGGATGTGGCTGTCCTCGAGGCTCGATGTATTCTGCTGTGTTCCTCGAGTGTAGCAAGCTAGTTGCACAAGGCTGGAACAAATTCAAATTCAATCAGTTGGGCATATTCTGAGCTAGTATTTTGTACTGTAGTAGGGATAATAATAATTCTTTGTTTCCTTTCTCCAAGTAACTGGACCTCCCCGCGGACTCCAGATTCCCTCCATGGAAGTGGAGAGTGGGTGGCCTGGATGCCTTAGTTCCTGATTACCCGAATTCATGCCTGATTAATCCGGTGTCTGTTTCGGCTTGTTCGACTTAGTCATGTGATCCCCTTCCCCGCGATGGCTGACTCAGCTCGGTGATCATGCCCGCCCGCTGCCTAAAGAGAATCAGTTGAGCTTCCCTCCAAAGCTCCAACTTCTCAAAGCTCACGACTTCGATCACCGCCTTCTCCCCCGCCCTAATCACCATGTCGCCCGACCTCAACTCTCTCCCTCCGTCGCGCTCGTCCTCGACCTCATCTTCTCTACCATACCGGAACCCATCCGCCGTCTCCCCGGGCACAACGACTCCCTCCCCCGCCCCGGTCAACCCCAGCACAACACCCCGTCGGCCCTCGCGCGGGTCAAGCATCGGCCGCGTATCAGTCTCTGAGCGGCGTCGGTCAGCGGCTGGCATGCACCTGAACCTGAATGAGACTGGCAGTATGGCATCAGGCAATAACAATAATGATGCACCTTGGTCCGAGCATCGTAGCTCAATGGGCCAGGCCTTCCGCACGGCTAGTCCCACCAGTCACGGCGGGAGTCCGGTCTTTGCGACTGCGGACCCGCACCACCAGCGTGCCCCATCGTTGGGGGAATTACACCAGGAATTGGAGCAGGAACAAGAAGCACAAGTGGTGGGTCTCTCCGATCATTGATTCTTTCAGTCCGTTAAACTACAGAGTTGTTATCATTACGTGATGGATGGTATAGATGGGAATTATACAAAGCTAACTGAATCCTTGTTGAAACAAAATAGAACCGTCTACTGCAGATGATTCGCAGCCAGCAGGCCCAGCTACAACAGTACCAGCAGCAAAACCAACAGCACAACTCATCCGCCTCAGGCACAGCGGTCATTGACGATACTACCACCCCGGCATCAGAGCGGTCGACCACATTCTTCCCACCTATCCCTCCCCCCACGACAGGTCCCAGCAACCGTCTTTCCATCTCTTCTCTCTCCAACCGCCGATCATCCCGCCCGTCCAGCCAGGCTGCATCACCGAACCTGCGACCACGGGATGCATCACGGGGACCGGAGGGCACAGAGGCCTTCCCGAGTCTCCGGGAAAGCTCATCTCGACGGAGTAGCCGAGATGAGGGGGCATACTATCAAGCCGAAGCTGCCATGCTGAGTCGAGAGAATCAGATGCTGCGCCAACGCATTCGAGAACTTGGTAAGTAATTATGATCAAAACTTACAGTCTTGCAATATAACTTCTGAGGAGGCATTATTTTGTTTCTGTCCAGTCTTTGCTAACATTTTCCTTCCAACTTAGAACGACAAATCAGTGACATGACCATCTCAACCAGGCCGACTGCCCCTACAGCTCCCGACTCGGGCCCAGTATCAGGGCAAGAGGGGACCGAAGCGGCAGACCCGCAGACCATGCGATCGGCAGACAGCAAAGACTGAAATAACCTTTTCCTTTCTCGCTGAACCTTTGTTTTTACGGGTGGTAGGATAGTTCCACCCTTCTCATGATAATAATGATGCTTTATTCTTTGGGAGAAATGATAACATCTCCACTATGGCTTTCCGGAGATACGGGATACGGGCGTATCTAGATGGGAACTGGCTCTGCTAATGTTACCTAAATCTACGCAATAATGAACCATCTCAGCGGGCTGGACAGAAACTCATGGTCTGGTCCTCTGGGAAAACTGAGATTCAAGAGACTCTTCGTGTGAATTGTCTAGTGAACTGATTGAGGGCCCCTTCGCTAGAATCAAGAGGTTCTAGCGGGTTGCAAGACAATTTATTTGCTCTCACCGGTTTCCTGGATTCTCTGGCTATTCCCATCAAACGTGTGCCGGGCTTGACTATCCTGAGAGTTGTGACCCCAACCCATCCACCCAATCCCTTCAAGGTAGCGCTTGCTCCGAACCTCAACGCGGTCTGGTGATTTCTTTCGAATTGAGTGGGATTGATCCGAGAGCTAGAGCCTCGTTATTGTATTATAGCGTACAATGCAAGATGGATGATCTCCCTTCCATGCAACTCATCAAAGTAAATGTCTAAAATAGATGGATAATCAACGAATCCTCTTAAAATAACCAGTAACCAATGCCATACATCCTAGTACTCATCATCGAGAAACGAGAAAAAGAAACACAAAAGAATAGTCTTTAGACATAAAATGTATTCATGTTGTATCCACACAACTATACAAAGAGATGCACGTCCCAACAAACAGCCGGAGTACAAAAGATATCTTCATCTATAGCGGCGCTGAAAACCAGATATCAAAAACCGAGAACCGAACCAAAAAGAAATCAAGAGTGAAAAACCACAATGCACAATGCATGCAACTTTAGTTATAAGCGCATAGTCACAACTTTACAGCTTGGACTTCTCGGGTTGAGCGGCCAGGTCGGGGAGGAGGACGTCGCGGAGTTCTGTGGCGGCTTCGTTGAGGTAGTGGCTCATGCGGTTAGCGCCGAGGCGCTTGCAGACGATGTTGAAGTTCAGGCTAGAAGGAGAAGCACAGGGTTAGTATAAGCGTGCGGGGTCAGGGGGCTAGAAGGGGTAAAATGGTCATACCTGTTCTCGTTGATCATGTAGGCAATTCCGAATCCATCATCGATAACCTGGCTCCATCCGTATCCATTGAAGAACTCCGAGCTGAGCTGGGAAGAGGAAATGTACCAGGAACCGGAGTACGTGAAAGCGGGATCCTCATAGATAGCGGGAAGCTTCTCGCCAGGCTGGAGGAGCTTCTTCAGTCCGAACAGGTGGCGGTCCACACCGCGGCCGTCGCTAGCCTCGAGAGTGTACTTGGTGTGCTGGGCAAGCGCGGCGCGGAAGAGCTTGACGACCTCCTCGCGGGGCACACTAGGATCGCAGAAAGCGCGGGTGAAGGCGGTGCTCTCGTCGGAGACGGTACGGGTGGTCTCGGTACGGCCCTCCTGGAACTTACGGGTGGAGGCGGACTCGTAGGTGGGACGGTTCTTGCCGTACATCTTGTAGTAGGCGAGTTGGATGACCATCTGGACGTAGGCGTCGGGGCTGCACTTGAACTTCTTGATCAGACCCTTGCCGTAGCCCTGGTAGGACTGGACGACGAGCTCGTGAGAGCCGATCTGCTTGCGGTGGTACTGGGCGGCAATGTCGATAGCCTCGTTGACCTCGTCGTTCAGGGTGAACTTGATGGCCTTGGGGTCGGCCAGCTGCGAGCGGACAGACTTGGCAGAGAGATCAATCTTCTTGCCGAAGATCAGGGCGTTGACAAAGTCGTTGAGACGGTGGGTGGGAGTACCGTCCATCATGGAGTGCTCGCCCATGAAACCGGCAGTACCGTTGTCGTTGACAATGAACTGCAGAGGCTTGTCGAACCAGCGGTTGGTGCCATCACCGTGCCAGTACTGGTGAGCGCGCTCCTCCAGGGTGACAGGCTTAGCATCATCCAGGCAGACGACGAAGCCGGCAGACTCGATATCCTTCAGAGCCTGCTCGTTGGCCGGGTCGGCAGCAACCAGCTTCTCACGGGCAGCGGTCCAGTGATCACGGTCAGCCACAGTCAGCACACCGACCGGCGGGGCAGGCTGGGCAGTCTCGTAGATGCGCTGGAACTGGTGCTCGAGCTCGGACACGTTCAGGGCCTGGCCGTCGACAACAAGGGGTACCTTGAAGAACTGGTTCTTGCGGACAGCGATGATGTGCTGGTTCTCGGCCGCAGAGTACTTGCGGGGGAAATCCTCAGGAGCGGCGGGGATACGGCAGCAGTTGAACATGTACTCGTACGAGCTCATGGCCATGGGCTGACCGCGCATGTACTCGGGCTCGAGGGAGCCATCGTCGACCTGGCGCTTGAACTCCAGCGCAGCAGAGGTAATAGCAGCAGCACGCTTGGCCGGGTTACGGCGTTCCCGATCATCACGGTAGGAGTAGAAGTAGGAGACGTAGGGAATGACGGGGTCACGGTAACCCAGGTAGGCGGCCGAGTTCCACCACTCAGCGAGCCAGTTGTTGATCTTGGGGTTAGCAGCACGCTCCAGCAGACGCTTCTGCAGGGGCTCACCCTCACCGCCGGGGCGGATGAAGGTCTCAACGGCCTTCTTGGTGCGCTCGAACTCGGCCTCAGACACCAGTGGGTGGACGGACTTGAGGTAGCGCTTGCCGGTCTCCTCCAGGGACGGGACAGGGAGGCGGGGCAGGGAATCTTCGAAGCGGAGCATCTTGCCCTTGGAGAGATCCTCCTTGTATCCTAATCGGCATGTTAGTTGAGTCCGATTGAATCCGAAGCCTTGCGCAAGAGTTTGTCCGCTTTTGAGAACAAGAACGTGCTCATCCTGAGCTTTCCTCGTCGTGCACGCGCGGGGCATGTGATAACTCACCCTCAGGGACGGACGACGCCTTGCGAGCCATGGCAGGGGTCTATACAGGTGAAAAGAGTCAGTTCAATTGTTCACGATGCTTCCTGGCAAGCTCTTCCTGCTGTAACTTCTCTGCGAATTTTCTCGCAGAGCAGTTCTCTTTCAGTCGGAGGTGGCCGTCTTACCGAGCGGGCGAGCAGTTGTGTCGGAGGGAGCCGGGGCCTTGACAGGGTGGAGAGACGGCTTCGCGCAGAGGCAGCGAACATCCCTCTCAATGGTATAAGGAAGGAGGATACTTGGGGGGTATAAAGAGGAAGAGAAAGCAAGAAAAGACAAGTTGTCGGAGTTGGCCAGGAGAAAGTTCCTAATAAGAACTGATTTGGCCGGTTGAAATGCCTCGGCTGTACGGAGACACCGAAGCGGATAGCGAGGGCGGGGTATGGTATGGTTGTGTATGGTTAGGTACTGTCACGTTAGAGTGTGTCGGTCCCGTCCGGACTGAACAGAGTCTCCGAGGAAAACCAGCAATTACGGAAATACAATTACCCAACAGGAGTGGTTGGTCACAGCCGCTGAGCCTCGGTTGACTGTGGGAGAGTCTGGGGGAAATGAAAGTGGATAAACCCGAGTATATGGGGACAAGGGACAAAGGACAAGAAGCCAGGATCGGCTCACCGAAATACGGAGTGCCGAGAAATAGGAGTTCATATGAGGAGGATTCACTTTGCTCGGAAATAATGAAGCATAAAAAGAGCCCTAAGAATAATGTTACCTTGATTTCCTCGGTCGGTTAGACTTTAGGCAAAGCAGCGGCGGGCGGCACCCGATTTTGCGGGGAGAGCAACGAGTCTAACGTTAGGTTATGTACTAGTGGCGATCAACTAAAACACTCTCATGTCCCATACTACGAAAATCAATATCAACTGGACCGGGAAACCCCAAGGTGCTCTCCGCGGAGAGCTTCATCAATATTAAAGAAACTAAATACTAGAAATCAATCAATGAATGGCAATGAGAGGGGTTAGACGTATCTCTGTCCACCCTTCCCTAGATGTAAAGCCACAGAACAACATCCCTTCATCCGCTCCCGCTGACCCGAATGGCCAGAAAGCACGTGAAGAGCAACAACAAATCAAGAATCAAAAGCAAGCAAATAATCTCACATCCCATAATAATGAAGACTCGCTATTCGCAGGTATCAACGGCCCCAAGAAAATAAAGGAAAGTGCAAACCAAAACCACGTAAAATACTGATAAAGAAAAAAAAAAATAGAGGAAACGCCCCTAGTCCAATCCAGGACCAGATACCCTGTAGTACCCCGTAGAATATGGGGACTCCACGCACCGATTAAGGCTGCAAGTGGATCCGCACAAGATAACATCATTTCAAAAATGCGGAGAGGAGAGATCTTCGTAGAGAGACATTAAGAGACTGGTTGAACGGGCGTGGGGAGCTCCTTGCTCTCCAGGGAACGAGGAACCTGCACGCCGCTCTGACGAAGCTCGTCCATCCTCGCCATAGCGGGCCCCGTGCAGATGCGACCTGTCTGCATCAATGTGCGCAGACGCTTGCGTCGGGCTTCGCCGCTTCGCTCTTCCCCGCGCCCAACACCATCATCCACCCACTCTACCCGGTGGACCTTGAAGCTTACCCCGTCGTGACGACCAGTCCACTTGCGAGACTTGAGACCGAACATCACAGTTGATTCGTACTGGTCGACACGCGGGAGGATCAGAAGAGTAATGTGTAGGTCCTTGTCGGCAGGAGGTACTTGTGGGAGACGTGGCTTCCGGGGCTCATGCTCGCCCTTGGACGCATTCGCAGCACGATCCTCAGCCGTAGGCTGCGGGGCATGTTGGTAGGTATCCTTGATTTCCAAATCCAGCATGGACTCATCTACATCCTCACCCCAAGCGCCTCGGATGTATCCCGAGTGGATGGCAGCGGCAATGGGGTCGGAGTCGTCCGTATAGACGCCTGTGCCCCACAACGCTCGTCGCGCACAGATCTCTTCACGCCGAGCCGCATCAATGCGGAAACGGGGGACTCGAATGGTGAAGGTGCAATTCTCCCGCTGCTCAAACCGGGGAAGAGGTTGCGGGGTTGTCGTGTAGCCGAACTTGGAGCTTTCCGAGGAGGCTTTGGCACCCGGAACGCCGATGCGAGGGGTATACAGTGTGGATCCCAGGTGGTGTCGTGGCAAGTGTGCCACACTTGATAGGAGGGGTTCGAGATTCACAGTCGTACGAGGTTCCCGGATGGGAGATGCGGGCACGGTGGCTGTGGCTCGAGGTGCATGATGGTGGTGGTGGTGATGATGGTGATGGTGGCCGGCTGGGGCTTCGGCAGGAGTAGATGTTCGACCAAGTAGATTGGCAGGTGTAGGCCGATGCAAGGCACTCAGAGTAGCAGCTTCTTCGTCTGCCTTGTGGCGGTGATGGTGGTGGCTAGAAGAAAAGGTTAGCACATATTGATGAGTTGAAGCTATAGAAGGCGGGAACCCATACTGGTGATGGTGATGGTGCAGATGTCGAGACCGACGACCACGACTAGAGAGTCCAGCACCACTGTCATCCATTGGAACATCCTCCTCGCGTGACTTTCTTCCTCGCTTTTGGCCAGTCGCCGATGTTGGTCGAGGGACTCTAGCATCATCAGCATCCCCATTTACTGAGCGACCGGTGAGACTATCGCGCTTGAAGGGGCTCGAAATCAGCGGTGTTGACGGGCCACTTCCTGATGAGCCAGCGGTCACACCGCCAACACCACTGCCGATACCAGAGAACACCCGCCCCAGCTCGTTTTTGATTCCCGGTTCTCCAGACGGGCCGATAAAGGGAGCTTGTGCACCCTGGACCGCCTGAGGCAGAGGAGAAGCCCGGCCACCACGTTTGCCATCAACGCCCACTGCCAGCAGATTCCGGTGATGGAGAAGATCATCACTGCCTTTACGCCGCCCTTGGTCCTCGACTGCAGAAAGTGAGAGTGAGGGAGCTGTCGTAGAGGAGGCAGTCACTGGAGTCGAGCCAAGGCGTGAGGATTGTGGTTGAGACTTGCTGAGATAAGGCGATTCGCGCTGTGTAGGCGAAACTTGACCGTGGCCCGTTTGCAGAGACAGTGGAGGCTGCCGACCACCTCCAGGTTGAGACCCCAGAGACTTGGTATAACTCTGAATGGCACCGAATCCAAAGGCCGATCCCGCATCGGGGGCCGGGAACCGTTTTGACTCGGGGGATGACGGATGCGAGCGACCGTGTTCCCAGGTTGACGGGGCTGAATGCCGTTCAAGTGGTTCGCGTTCGCCGTACAAAGCTCCAAATCGTGTTGCCGCTCCAAGTGAGCCCTTTGAATCCACCCCGTGGAAAGCGCGCTCTCTTTCACGGTCCCTTTCACGATCCCTCTCGCGTTCTCGCTCCCGCTCTCTCTCCCGTTCCCGTTCTCTCAGGACAGTCTCTTCCGACCGGCGGTCCCCAAAGATGCTACCGAAGCGACCATGGGGATCTCGACCATGGGGGTCGAGAGCTGCAAATGATGAAGAACTAGCACGTTGTACAGGCTCGTATCGGTCGGGGACACCAGCGGAGGGACGGGACAGAGGACTATAACCGGGCGGGCGCGTTGAAGCATCAGCGTTAGGTGGCTGGCTACTAGGCCGAGCGATCGGTCCGCTGAAGCTCATGCGACGAGGCTCATTGTAGGGCGGTTCGGCAGAGGAGATCTGAGGTGACGGGTGTGTGGAATGCGGCTTCTCGGGGTATTGAGAGAGTGGTGTGCGTGACAGGCCGCCGAACTTAGCCTGCTCGACACCTCCTAGCAGACTCGACCCGCCACCAGATCCAGACCGGTATGGCCGTCCCATTGACGGCCTGGAAAAGGACTTCTCCGGCGTATGTGATCGACGAAATGCCGACTGGTCTAGAGGTGATGGTCGGGACGGGCCTGTGGGTGGTGACATAGCGGCAGAGGTGGACAAAGGCGCATTTCCGAAAATCGACGACCCCGGGGGCCGCGAGAAAAGTGATGACCCAGTATCTCGCGCCGGGCGTTCTGAATCTGATCCTAGCATGGCGGAGATGGACATGCTGCTGCCGGGGCGATGGGATGGGGCACTGGGCGCATCGCGGGAAAGTAGGGATGAGGCGGGCGCGTTGGTCGACTGCGATCGGGCGCCGTAGGAGTGTGGAGGAGACGGAGGAGGCATTTGACGACTACCAAAGGCTGGCGGTGCAGAATGTTCTTGAGGTCCTGTAGATAATCGAAAAAAGTCAGTGGATGCAAATGGGACAGGGGGACTATGCAAGCCTCGAAAAAAGATCATGAGCGACGATATCACAGAAATGATGGGGGGCGGCTAGATCCATGTAGCGCAGTTGCAGGTCGACCTGCATGGCGCGCGTCGCGGTCGCACTCACCGGAGTACACGGGACTGCCACTGCTGCCCTGGGACGCCCTGCGCCCAAAGCCAGGAGGCGGGTGGTTCATCTCGCGCAAAACCCTCGAACAGTGTTCAAGAAAAGGTCGAAGCGGATGATGAGCTGAATTCACCCAGGCCCAAGAAGAAGCAGCAGGACGGTGAACCCGTGACTCCGGAAGCTCGACCGCTAAGCCCAGAAGAGACTAGCGCAGCTAGTCCATATTGGGACTAGCGTTCCCGATGGATCTGCGCCACCGGGGAAAAAGCATCAAGGAAGAAGAAGAGGCTGGGGAGTGGGCAGAGGGGGGTAAATGGGTTGATAGGGGGATTGATAATGCAAGGGTGCCCAAGATCGCTAATAGAGCGCCAAAACCTGGGGATAACTTTGAATGTTGCGCCTCAACACAACACCTTGCCCAAAGTGGAGCGAGGAGCCGGACGGGGGAACGAGAACCACGGGACAAGTCCGACCCCAACTCTTTGTGAATCCGGGGGACACAACAAACAGACCTCAGAATAGCAGAGAGGACTTCTGCTATCCCCAGACGAAGAATGAAACTTGAATAGACTGGCTAGTAAAAATACGCACCTTCTCGGTATTGAGCTCCCTGCGGTTGAGAGTGATTTCTGCGATGCGCATGTGCGTGCTGCCGCGTTTCGAGGCTGGCATTCCGCCGATGCTGGTGCGCATGCTGTTGGTTCCGCGGCGGAGAAATCGCCGCCCCAGCATTCTCACCCCGGACCCCTTGCGACCCCCTTGATACACCCGGTGAGTATAGATCTGATGAGGGGGTCGTGTATTCGTAGCGACTGGCCGGTCGGGCCTTGTCGCTGTCGGCACGACGGCGAGGGTCATGGGCGGGTGAGAGACCGCTCGGCTGGCGAGCACGATCATCGCGCGGTTCTTGGGAGCCGCTTAGGGGTGACAGCCGGGGCGGATACGAGTTCTGATGAAGGCGACGGAAGAGATCCATCTTGGGGCGTGTGCCCTGGCGATGCGTGTCAAGGCGCGGAGATGGAGACAGCACCAGAGGGTGAAGGCGCGGGTGAAGGCGCGGCTAAGCAGACTTTGCACGGTCGTCACGGGAAGAAATAGAGACGCCGGGAGGGAAAAATAAGAAGCGCAGGGTGCTGAGGATGATGTCGAGGATCAGCGGTTGATCGCGCGATCCATGCCCGGTCGGAGATAGTGCGCCCGTGTGGTGAGGAGGTGCGGAGTACGGACAACGCAGCCGAGGGTGAGGGGCTGGATGAGAAGCTGATGATAATCAAGCACTGAGACACTGGATGGGGTTGGTATTGGGTGGGTGGTTGCAAACAGTCGATGGAGAAGAAGGATAGGAAGAGGAAGAATCGCAGGCCCAGACCGAAACAGAGTCAACAACAGAAGATGGTTCAGGAGGAGTCCGGAGAAAAAACGGTGAGCGGCTTAGCGCGGTGGTGGATGGGGCCAGGGCCAACTTAGCCAAGGACCAAGACGCATGTGGGGATCGGATGGGATGCCGCTCGTGCGATAAACAGACACATTGGAAATTAGACAGTCAGAAAAATAAAAGGATTCAAACGGACCCCGGTGGAGTCATTCAGATCAAGTCGTACATGACGGAGATCATTTGTGATCTATATTACGGACACTATTCTAATAATCTTTGAATTCCACTCTTATCTCCGTTGGGCGCGACCCCTGATGCCCTAAAACTAATCCGAATGTATGACCCTAACTAACCGACGTCAGGCAGCATGCACGGACTTGACTTACAGTTGTACTTTATGGTTATTTGCTTTTTCCTTCCACCTGCATATTCTGTGATGTACATTCTGTGACGCATCACTTTGCATTAGGCTCGTGATCGACCAGTCCCTGTCGGACCCCGACCATCCTCGAGTGTAGCTGTGTACCTACACCGTACAACCATGTCTCAAAGGGCCCCCAACTGACGTGGCACATAATCATAATCCCTTTGAAATAATACTCTAGGAAATGTCTACGCTCATAGGACATAGAAAAGGTGATTTGATATTGGCATTGATATTAACATTGACAGTGGGTATCATGAAAGTGAGAACAATTACAACCAATTAAATCAGGCGGAATTATACCACGCAGATCGGAGAGAGCTGATCATTGGCAAGGTCTTCCTCAAAGATAAACCCTTCCTCAGATGTCCAGAATACGTCTGAGTAGGGTGAGCTGAAGCAATCTGAATCAGGCACAGCCGTGCCCGTGACAACCACGGTGACAGGCCGCTGAACCACCCCGGCACCATCCCAATGGGAAAGATAGCCACGTTGTCGGAGGACGGCCAGTTGCGAAACTAAATCGGGCAAAACCTCAGGTAGCGAGGATCCAGCATCCAAGACGAGCATAAAAGTTCGCGAAGGATCATTACGGCTCAACCCGCCAGAAGCCACAGACAAAGAAACTTGGGAGCTACGTGAAGCACTATCCGACTCCAGTTTGGCAATGATCGAATCGAGGCGCAGCGGCAAAGAATTGGTAGCGCTGAGGCCCAAGTTGGATGGACCCATCTGCAGCTCATTGTCGCGCAGCCAAATATCCGTTCGAAGCCCGTCGCAGCCGGCAGCAACGGACTGCGCAAGGGCGTTGGAACGGGGATCTGAGTGAGGGTAGGTGCATCTCACGTGCCATTCGCGAGGGCTGATTCGAGATGTCACCGCTGGGCGCGGCAGGCCTTTACCGGTAGATGGGGAGTGGAGGAGATGGAGGCATTGGAATGCAGCTCTATCAGAGATTATGTTAGTTCCAATTCACAAAATCAGGCTTCACTTCTAAAGTCTCGATTGATCACTCACAAACATGACAGGAGAAGACATCCAGCGCGGAACAAGGTCTCCTTCCATCGGTACTGAAGAGAGGTAAACCATTCACTGAGAAACGTTCCCAGACCGGGGATGCACTCGGTTGGATGCGAGCGGAGCGGATGGTCATCCAACAACCAGGGGTCGTATTCGTAGCGGACCGTCGCTGGCTGGTTGTCCGATTCCTGCTTGGGAAAAGCCACAATTGTCTCAGGGACCCCCATTAGGTTGACAAGAAAAAAGTGGGCGGGCAGAGAGGACGGCCTGTAAAGGAATGTAAGGCGGAAGTATAGCGGTGAGTTGGCCCAGCAAGTAGAGAATCACGAGAGGGAAGAGAATACGAGAGGGGAGGAGGGCATATATAAGGAGTAAGCTTCCCTGTCCGTCAGTATAGAGAAGCTCATTTAACAATCCCAGCGGGTCCTATCGCGCAATTATGGGCAGTAGATGGTGAGGAGCACGCCATCGTAACTGATAGCATCGGGATGATCGACGTTTTGGGATCGGACTTGACTCGTGGTTGTTGGGCTTCCAGTTGGTGGTGACATCTTGAAGAAATCACAGATTTTATCCCCCAAGCATTCCCCACATGCACCTTGTCAAGCTTTTCGAGAAGAGGTTCTGCATACCTCGTATGCTTTCGTATCCTTCCGCTTCTCAGGGGGTGGAACTTGAAGAAGGTTGTGGATCCCGCACACAATCCATCAGCCAACTGACGTCTTGTGTGCCAAGCGTCCCGCCAAGCAATAGTTTATTAAGGGACCAGGGTCATGATGTGAGAGAGACGAGGAAATTAGATTGCTGGTGCAAATTTGTACTATTTTACTGTCTCTGGCTTATGGTCCTCTGTCCTTCGTACACTCGTTTAGACTATCCCAGTTCAGACTGGCCCTTTTTGGGTGGATTTTCTGAGTCCGACCAGGATCAAGACCCCCCCCCCAATGTATGTGAAATAAGTTGGATGCTCGCTAATCCTTTCTTTTTGAATAAATGGTCTGTATAAAGCAGTCCCTTAAGTAAGAATTGAAGTTCAACCTTAGCTATGAAACCGCATTATATCTTTGTTCACCTGCTGGATGCATGTACCCGTATGTATATTGGTAGACTATCTCACAGCTTGGCCAGCGATGACCCACCTTCAGGCGCGCTACTCAATATCTTATTTTCCTGCTTGTCAAGTCTCGACTGGCTCGTCTTGAATAGCCGGGGCAGGCCAGTCTCTTCGAATGCCACATCACCAACCACCATTTTCGCAATCCCTTCCGCAGCCAAAAAGATCTGCGGCATCCCGTGACCCGTAAATCCAGCCAGAATATATTCGTCTTGTTGTCCGGGAACAGCCCCAATATGCGGTAATCCATCCGACGAATATCCCATAACTGCCCATGTTAGACGGACCATGCCAGTCCGATTGAATACAAATGTGTGTTCGCATATGCAAGGGGTTATCATCATGCACTTACTTCCAGTCCACACCCGATCGGTGTACGCATTACTATCCTCCCACCCCACGAAAGTCCTCTGCATATACCCATCGAAATAACGCACAGCACCCTCTAAAACACGACTATCGTCACTGACATTGTACCAGTTGTTCAAGTCATGGATGAAAGCCGTCCGGGCACCCCCGACCACGATGCTCCGATCAGCACGCGGGATCAAATAATCATAGTCCCAACCATTCCACCGCAGTGTATAGGTACAAGTCAAGCGAGGGACTGTCGATGCGGGAGGAACAGCAATTCGACAACACGTCCCCCTGACGGGAATGATCTTGTTCTGGTATTGCGGGGCGAGAGCGGAGGTATAGGCATTAGTCGCAAGGATCACCTTCTGTGCCGTGATAGTGCCGCGCGGAGTCTCCACTTGCCAATGAGATGAAGACGCAGACTCATTGGTCGACTTCGTGATCTTAGACACTGGTGTATGAGTCTGCAGATTCACGCCTTGCGAGACTACTTTTTCCAGGAGATGCAGCACGAACTTGTAAGCCCAGATACTTGAGGCATCATACGTAACACAGCCAACTGCGCCTTTGACACCCGAGAACTAGTGAGCTGTTAGCTGAAGGCTATAGTTTGGGGGATTGGAACAAATATGCACAGATTCAGCGTCCTCAGCATTCACAAAGCGAGCTGGCTTAGTTGGTTCAAACCCATTCGAGACTAACCGTTCATATCCGCTCTTAAGCTTTTGAAAATGACCTGAACATAACTGCACATCGATCGCTTTTGTGACTGTATAATCGCAGTCAATCCTTTCCTTATCAACAAAGTCCTTGACGGCATGAACATGTCTCGCTTCAAATACGGCAACTTCTGCCGCAGCCTCGACGCCATACTCTGCTTCAAGGGTAGCGACAAAGTTATAGATATCAGGTTTCATATGACCTCCTGAGTACGAGTTAATCATTGTCGAGCTCAGATTTATTTCATTGAGAATGAATTCTCTTACCATTCCGAGCTGTCGCTCCAGAACATGCCTGTCGGGCCTCCAGAATAGTGATCGAAGGTGGCTTAGATCCAGGCTTGATTTGATCGAGGATATGATATGCGACAGATGAGCCTGCATAACCAGCACCCACGATGATGATATCACTTTCCTTCGGCAGAGCTTCTGTGGACCGATAATTGTCAAGTCGATGGGGCTCCGTGCGCCAGTAAGGGAGCATCCCATTAGGAGCAGGGAAATGATCTGATGGCATTTTGTCTCCGGGAGAAGAAAAGCACAAGTACGTAAATGGTTCTATCAAAGACTTCACTTGATATGGACCTTCATTTATTGGGGATTGCTGGTCGCTTGGAAGAAAGTATCGGAGCTAACTTATTATCAGCTGGGGTATGTTCCCCTCACCGGGTACAACCCTCGAGTTGCCGGTGGGATCTGTTAACCGGCGGATCATGCAGCGAGATCCCGTGCGTGCGATAAGCATCTATCCGAAACGTGGAAGATCGAAGATTGAACTGCTTGCATAGGGCGAAATGCTAGTCATTCTCCATTTATAAACTGGAAGATTCATTTTAGAGTCTCCTGCAAAGATAAAGGTTGTGTGAAATTCCAATACGTTCGAGGCGGTCATCAATAGCTTATTGATCGATGAACTGAACTGTGTGATTCGAAAACAATTATATCTTAGGATACAGACTATAGGTTTATACTTGGAGTGCATGATACAGTTCAGATTATTTCATCCTTCATTTGTATACTATCACGAGGCAGCCTGAGCAGCAATAATCTTCTCAGCCATGCCTGGTAGAGTATCATCAACGACGTCCATGTGCCCAAACAGGTTGTGTAATGGCTCATTCTCTAACACAGTACAGTAAGCTCCCTTGAATCTATCGAAGAGAAAAATGATTAGCGACCGTCTCATATAGCAAAATCCATCAAAAAGCCCCTTACCCAGCAGTCCGAGCGGCAGAGACATCCCACATGTGAGCTGCAGCAAACCAAGGAGTCTTCCCATCGTTCTCTGCCTTCAGTCTCTCAAGCAATGGCTTATAGGCAGCGAGATCAGGCTTGCCTACCCCAGCGTCATCGCAGGATAGCAAATTCTCCGCCGGCAAATCAATGCCTGCCTTTGCAAAATACCCGCCTACACGCTTTAAATCAGCGGCTGTGAAAGCCCAGACGGTAAAACCAGCATCGCGCAGCTTCTGGACACACCCGGCTGCCCCGGGACGCATAGTGAGCTTCTGGTATTCTTTCATGATCCACGCCAGGTCCTCCGGGGAGGCAAATGCCCGAGGCTTCTGGATTCCGCCCATCCAGAGAATGCGATAGAAAAGCGATTCAAAGACCTCGCCGTATGGTGCATATCGACCGGCAATACTGAGATTGGTATATTCGCGCTCGGAAGTTTCCATCCAGGACTGGCCAAGTAGCCATGGCTTGATACCCTCTGCACGTAGACGGTCTCCCAGTCGGCGGTCGATTGCATCGTAAAGATGGTCGTAGCATACGAGGGTACCCACGATGTCAAAGACAACGTTCTTGGATGAAGCCATGATTATTGTGAATTTTCCTACGGATGCACTTATCAGCGAAATGGCCTTTCTGGCAATTTTAAGTACAGGTCAAGTCGTAGGATCATACCAGTGAGTTACAACTCTTAAGGGTTGATCTTCAAAATGGAGAGATAGGACGCATGAAAATAGTGGAGAGAACTTATCAACCCCGCTCTTTCGCATCCTTCCCAGTGGCTATTCGGTCTTCCCGCTGGGTATGGAATGAGAGCTAAAGATACCAAGATAGAGATATGATGTTGAGTTTGAGGTATATATTTTAAGATGCTTGGACGGATCTTCTCGCAGCTATGAGTGTACTCAAGAATAGTTTGGCCCTTGTTTCAAATTATCAATGGGAACGACATACGTTGATAAAATCGAAATCAGAGGCAGTGAGAATGCCGGTGTGGATATTGAAAGAACTGCCACTACGGTAACGGATCAGCATGGTGACTACAAGGAGATACCCTCTGAGTCACTCACGGCTGGCTACCACCGATCCCTCACCAGACGCAAAGTCATGATGATGACGTTTGGCGCTGGCATTGGCACAGGCCAAGCCTTGCACTATGGTATGCTCTATTGCCTTCCAGGGGATTTGAATAAGATGAGCTAACCTGTAATCAGCTGGTCCTGCTGGAACCGCTGAGGCATATACACTCACCGCGTAAGAAGATCAGAGTTCGAGCTTCCAGACATGCAATTGACAATTTCCATTTAGTATTATTTTTTATACCCAGTATTCTTTGATCGGCGAGATGACAACATAAAAACCTGTCCATGGCGGCTGTATTCGACAATGTATTGAGTATATTGACCCAGCGTGGGGATTTGCAATCGGAATGAACTTTTGGTTTGCCGTTAGTACCTCCCCATCTGTTTCAAATTCAGAGTTGCTGATACTTGTGAAGTGGGTGATGATTATCCCGGCAGAAATCACAGCAGCTAATTCTATGCTTCAATTTTGGCCAGAAACCAACGTCATTCCTCTCGCTGCATATATCACGATATTTATTATCATCATTGGCCTTGGTAATACATTCCATGTCAGGATCTACGGGTACATCGAGTACTACATGTCGTTCATCAAATGCCTGGCTGTGATATTACTGATATTCTTCATGTTTATTATCACATCGGGGGGCATCACCGCTACCAACGGGCCAATTGAGTTCACTTACTGGACGAACCCTGGTGCCTTCAAAAATGGAATCAAGGGAATTGCCAAGGCTTTTGTACAAGCTGCCTTCAGCTTTGGAGGCGGTATGATACTGTCCCCAAGAATTTGTTGAAGCCATAACTCACAAGACTCCATAGGTGAGCATATTGCAGTAATTGCTGGAGAAGTCGCAGACCCACGCCAAACTATCAAAAAGACAGTACGACCCGTCTTCTGGCGCATGTTTACTTTCTTTGTTGTGAACATCTGGCTTGTGGGACTGTGTGTCCCAAGTGATGACAGCGATCTCCCAAGTGCAAGTGGAACATTAGGCAGTCCGTTCGTGATTGCCATAAAGCGTGCAGGTGTCTATAAACTGGCGCACGTTATCAAAGGCTTCATTTTTCTCAGTGTGATCTCTTGTGGTATAACAAGTGTATATGTGGCATCCAGCAGTTTGACAGCCCTCGCCGACACGAAAATCATTCATCCATTCTTTGGGAGGAAAGATAGCCAAGGTCGGCCGTATGTTTCTATCATCATCAGTTTGGGATTGGGTGGTGGTCTCTGCTATCTCAACGTCAACAGTGTTGGCGTTATTGTTTATGGCTGGTTCTCATCTCTGGTAAAAATATCATCTCTTCGAGTTGTAAATAGCTAACGATTACTACTAGGTTGCTATTGCGACTCTATTTGAATGGTCATCATGCTACATTTCCCTCCTGAGGTTCCGAGAAGGGTTGGAAGCACAAGGAAAGGATCTGCGCACTCTTCCATTCAGAGGCTTTCTCACTTCATGGGCTCAATACCTCTCCCTGATCATCGTTGTCTTGATTTTTGGCTGTGAGTTTTACCTACCCTGTTGGCCATTCGGTGGGAGAGGCTCTGTGAAAATCTTCTCGGGCTACCTTGCCGCGCCGCTGTTTTACTTTGACTACTTCGCGTATAAGGTATGTTGAATTCGGAATTCTTTGGAATGAAACCAGGCTTACACAAAATCAGTTATATTACAACTAGAATATAGGGACCTGTGAAATTGAGGCCGAAAATGACAACCTCTGGCGCCAGAAACGGCCGCCTTTCCACCCGTAACCTTGGACGGTGAGCCGCTGCTTGACTGCCCGCTCTATTATACTGTCCCCTATATACACCGCCGTACTGCGGGGCTTGCTGTATGAGATTCATTCCTCTCGGGTTGTACCCCTTTGACAAATACTCCATCCTAATTTCAATGGATTTTTCACAACTTCCGGATATCGCCAGCCTGCTTGTCCGGCCAAATAACCCTCCACGAGATGATCTCGAAGGAATGGACTACACACGATGTGCAGCTCTACACAACTACCTGATCCAATATGCCTGGCTCGCTGAAGGTCGCCCACTGGAAACTCTGGATGCCAACAGCAACTTTTTCACGGGCTCCGGTGATAGAGATGAAGCCGAGGCTTGTCGTCCACGGCTTCATCCATCACTGGCGGCATTCCTTGACACCGCTATCATGCCCCCTTTTCCTTTTGATAATTCTCACGAATACATCCCGTTCTCAGTTTTTGCATGGGGTATCGATGGGCCATCTAGGCTTTTTGAGGAAGATACAGCTGATCTTCAAGATCAGCCCGTTGACAGCCTGGTGCGCTTGTACGCTGTCGAAGGGGGCTTATCCGCTGTGGACAGTGATGGCGGTATTATCTACCACCAAGGCCTCCACCGAGTCGCGAGCTTCATGCATCTTGATGAATATGACATTGGGTTTCCAGTGGAGGGTAGTAAAAACGTTTGGAACCCGCTCGAGACGCTACTCACCAACTGGATCGACCTTATTCATATTGGGAAAGTTGTGGCCTCGCCTCATAAAGAGCCAGCCCTGTTCGGCTGCGAGAAGGTCGGGCCCTGGGAGTGGCGACCTTATAGCGACGCCCAGGTTACTACGTGTGTCGCCGAGTGGGATCGGCTGTATCAGGCCATTGAGGCGCGCATCTCGCAGCCGTCAAACCCACCACTGACCGGGACTGATGCGGATAATTCAGAGCCGCTGGTTGCATCAAGCGTCCTGGACGCTGCTTCGGTGCCTAATCCTTCCTTTGCGCGTTCGTTTCTGACGCGCGCGAGGCGGCCTCAGTTCCGCTACATCGCTCCGGGCCTTCTTCTGCCCCCGGCTGACTCGGCTGGATTTGCGGCAGCGCAGCCATTTAGCGTCTTACCCCGCTCCGAGTACACTGCACCGCCAGTGTGTCTTTTCCCGGCTGATACAGGAGACCAGCGTCCTATCCAGCTTACGAGAACAAGATCTCCATTTCTACAGTCGGACTTTTATTCAACGTCCACCGAAAAGTGTACCCCATCTTGCGTCTCTGCAGGCCTGTATACTGAGGCAGTGGAGAGAAACGGCCTTGATGTGGCGGAGGAGGGATTCCGGCTGTTGCTTCCGTTCACGTTCAATGATGATTGGAACAAGAGCGTGGGCGCACGAAAAAGCGATGGGTCCCTTGTTGATAGGGGACGCTTTTCAGAGCTCTTTCAGCATGGATATAAGCCTTTTGGTGGTGATTACTACCGCTCCCAGCGCCTGGAGCGTTTGTTGGGTTGTTGGCGTAAGCTGGTTGAAAGAGGTGTCTGGTCTGTTGGGGCGGATGGGGTAGAAGGTACTATTGATACTTTCAAAGATGCTGAGTCCGACCGTTGGGAGGATTATTATATTCCACCCACATGGTAGATATTCCAGTGCCAATCTGCATTCCATCCGGAGAGGATTTCTGGGCTCCAGTTTGCGGAAATGGAGTACCAGGGCCGAGGAGGGGTACGCAATTCCATAAGAAATCAGTCATGAAGATGGCCATTTTCCTACCCAATTGTGATTTATTTACAAATTTAGTCTCGACCTTTCCATTTTCTTCATATGTCTCCAACCCAGCCAAGAGCCTGTCATACTATCAAATGACATAATTCTAACCCCATGGCTTCCAAAGTTTCGTTCATCATTGACATGTTCGATGCTGTCAAAGACCGTACACATACGGCGCCAGTGTCACCACAGTTCCCGATGCCGTCTGCACGCCAATCGTACTGGCAGGGAACGTGGGTATATACATAAGTGCAAGTTCGACTAGCTGGGGCTTTTCTATTTTCTGTTCAATAAAGAGTAGTAGATGCCAAAATTTTGTATTTAGCTCAGCATGATTTAGTTCGGCTTCGGTGGCCGAGTCTCACCCTCATTCAATCATTATTGGATCAACTTCCCCACATTCGTATCCACTCGGCGCCGTGAGTCAAACGCCGAGGCTTCCTCCATCAAAAAGATGCGCCGTGTCATAAATCAGACTTTAAAGTCGCCAACTTTGTCACCATGGAAGACCGTTCGTTTGAGCCTATGCTCGTCGCTGGCAATTGCCAGGTCAACCTCTGGGAACGATTGTATGTAAACGTCCCACCTAATGTCCTCCCAAATCACAAGAGGCAGTGCTAAATGTTAATTGATCGCTAGACAACCATTCCTAGTTTTAGCGTCTTCAACTGCCTTGGTGTTCACAGGATGTGGCATCAATTTCACCTTCGGTGTCTACCAAGAGCTCTATGATTCCATGTCTAGAATTCCGAACACTCCCTTCACTGGGGCATCACCAGCTCAGATAGACCTCATCGGAACACTCTCCATTGCTTTGATGACTATTGGCGCTCCATTTACAACTGCCTGGACAAAACAGTACTCCCCACGAGCCGTTATATGGAGTGGCGGTATCATTTACGCCGCTGCACTGGTTCTTGCCAGCTTTAGCCAGGCTCTCTGGCAATTTATCCTCACCCAGGGCCTTCTCTTGGGAATTGGGACTTGCATGGCTTACATGCCTTCGGTAACAGTGGCGCCCACATGGTTTTCCCGTCATCGGGGTCTCGCAATGGGCGTCATTCTTTCGGGGACTGGGATTGGAGGCGTCGTCTGGCCCCTAGCTTTCCGATCGCTTATTGAGCGTGTCGGGTTTCGCAACACCCTCCGTATTACAGCGGGTATATCATTCGTTTTGATCATGACCGCTGGATTCTTTATGAAGTGGCCAGCCAGCCAATTATCTCGCATCCAGACCGAAAACACTGCTAATTCCCGCCGATTGAATTTCCTAAGAATCCCACTGATTGACTGGCGTGTGGTGCGAACTCGCAAGTTCGCAGCCCATGCGTTGGGCGCAGCACTTCAATCTGCTGCGTATTATACCCCGGTGTTCTTCTTTGCTTCGTTTGCGCGTACCTTGGGTTACTCGCAGGCGACTTCGGCGAATTTCATCGCCATATCAAACGCGGCTAATGCCTTGGGCAAAATCGTTATTGGCTATGCTGCCGATCGAATGGGAAGACTAAATACTCTCTTCCTGTCCACATTGGTCTCTGCAATTGCCGTCCTGGCCCTGTGGCTACCGTCCGCACTTTCGACCACTGCAGCCAGTGGAAGCATGCTGTTCATTGTATTCACAATCTTTTATGGAATATTCGCCTCGGCTTACGTATCCTTGTTTCCAACGAGTTTGGTCGAACTCTTCGGTATCCAGAACTTTGTTAGTGTCAATGGTGCACTGTATATGGTTCGAGGTCTTGCGACACTGCTCGGCACGCCGGTGGCTGGTTTACTGATCAGAAGCAACCAGCAACAAAAGGCAAGTCCGAGAAGCTACGAGAATACCAGTATCATGGTTGGAGTTCTTCTGGCTGCTGCCACTTTCGCGGTCCTATGGGTGCGAATCGAGGCGACTGTAACGCTAGAGGGAGGGCAGGGGCATCGAAGGAAGTGGGTGATGTAGAAAGATATTGAATGTCGTGCAACCATCTCCACTCTTGTTTGAAGCTAAAATTGGAAATCTCCGCTGCTTCTTTTGTATTCCATGTTGGAGATAGGCTACAGTGCACACTGGAAGGTTGACGAGAGTGTAAGGAGGATGAAATTGCTAAGGGCGAAGAGGTCTAGATAGCTACGAGTGGGGCCGCTCCGCCCGCTTGGCGGCCACGTGACCCACAATCTATTTCTAACATTCCAGTCCATCATTATCCATGTCTTTATCCGTATACGGAATGACTAAAAAGGATGAGAAAAAAAGATTAACTGAATATGGCGGCTCTCAACCGATAAAGCCAAATTTCCCGACTCGGTGGCAGAACTCGGCTAGAGGCACCTGCAAGCCCTAAAATTGTAATTGTGACAGTCGACATACGCAGACCAACAAGCGTGGATGTTTTCAGGTCGAACGGTGATGTATATGTTTCCCGTATCTAGGGTTCTCTTCGAACTGCTGGGATGCTACTATTTCATTTTTTCCAAGGTGGAAGTAATCTGTAGTGACTATAGGTATCATCAATCATTAACAATCTCGACGTCGACCTAGTTGTTGCATGGATATTTTTCTTTTATTCTCATCCTTACAAGGCATGTATTTGGTCATGTGATCGGGCCATGACTGTCGGTACTCCGGCCGTAAGGCATCAAGGCATGAACTTTCCTATCACGGCAAGGAGGGCAGCCCGCCCAACATGCAGGGTCCAGGGGAGCTTGCAACATAATCATTCAGTAATCACTATTATGATCAAGGTGAAAGAGATTAGTATACTAGTATGCAGTAGCTTCATCTTGATCCATTAGAGCTCTACAGTACCGCTGCTTCCATTACCCGGTGAGCGGAAACATTGGCGCCAAGATCGTTCTTAGGCTAATCTGATGTCTGAGCAGTGGTTATCACGGGTAAGGTTGATGCAGAACATTCATCGAATGACGGGCGATTCTTCCCTCTCTTTTCTATTGGCTAGGAAAAATTTCCGTTGCGTTTCATCATCATGGACCCCAGTCCCGATTTCTGCGTAAGTACGAATAATACCATTCTTGAGCCAAGCCGGCTGTGGTGTCGTATGGAAGTAATAGACGGCTGGATCTCCCGCACAACTTACACGGATGTTAAAAGCCAAGACCCTTGAAGCTAGTGCACGCAAAAGTTCCAATTGTCTGAGAGTTCAATATCTCCGGTTCTTCTGATGAAGCGCAACTGCCGAGTAGACTGGAGATACAATACAGGAGTTCTTCTTTTCCCTATACATTCAGAGGTTGAGAACTCGTGACTTGGTACCCCGCGACTTTCTACCCCGTCTACGGAGTACTCCTCTCCACAATCCACTCCACTACTCTCTTCTCCCCGGTTGATTTGACGTGTACCCGATCGGATATTAAGACCGATTCTAGGGGTCATTCTGACTCTCCTTTGATTACACCGTGATGACAAACAAGCCACACCCCGGACCGTGGAGACGCTGGGAGTTACCTGGGGAAAACCTCGTACGCGACTTCAATATGACAAGTTCAATTTGCCGACTGCAGTTGCCGCCGTTGAGTGCCCTGTCTCGATAAGCTTGTGGCTTGCAAGCTGATTGGAGATATTTGAGTTAGCGATCGCCTGGTTAAGTTCATGGCATCAAGCCCCCCGGCAGTCGTTCTTCTCGAGCATCCCGTTTGTCCTCAGGACTTCCCCCGCAAGAGTTTCCCGTGGATGCCCCGCGTTGATTGGCGGTTTTCTGGAGTCACCCGATCCTGAAAGAGCTTAGTTGTCAGCCACCCCCAGGGAGACTTTGGCAAAGTTTGGCTGGACGAGACCGGTATCAAACCCCTTTAATTACGTGCAGTTGATTCGTTGTCACTCGAATGGCTAAGAAGTGCAAGCTTCCCTGCCTCGGCCAACGGTGGAACTGAAAACCACGCGTTTCCCCAAGACGGCAAATGTCAATTCTCACGCCCTGGAGAATTTCTTCGGTCGCAAGTTTGCATTTCTCGAGTGAGCTTGCTGTGCGAAATCTCTCATCATGGAGATGAACAACGATGAGGCGGTGGGTTCCCCTATTGGCACGCGAATTAGATTCAACCCACAACAAGGCTAATGCAATGCGTCAAATTTTAGACTCTTCGCCAGTACGTCAACTTTGCATATTGCCTGCAGAGTGTCACAGAATCATCGCGTGGCTAACTCATTTGCAGACTCGAAGATGAGCTCCACGTCAAGATCTACCCCGGTACGGAGATCATGACCGATGTAGGCTCGCATCATTTCGTGAGACAGTCGGGCGCATCGTCGAATGTCTTGGTTCCTCAGCCGTCCCAGAACCAGAACGATCCTCTCGTACGTATAACAACCATCATAGTAGCCGTGGGCAGTACTATGTGACCCTATGCTGACACAACCTTGTTTCTCCTGGCTAGAATTGGAACAAGTACTGGAAGTTCACCACTATCTTCATCGCGATGGCAAGCAATGTCATTATGGGTATTGGCCCCTTGGCGCTAGCTCCAATGTTTGGAGATCTGATGGGAGCATTCAACTCTGATCTGGCTGCTGTTGTGCAATTCACCGGAGTGTGCATTCTGGTTCTGGGATTCAGCAACTTCTTCTGGTGAGGCTACCGCTCGGTCTGAAATATGGCATCGCGCCGATTACTTACAAGTTACAATTTTAGGGTTCCCATCGCAGACACATTCGGAAGGAGACCCGTTTTGATCTTCTCTTCCGTGGTGTGCTTGGCGTCTAACATTTGGCGGGCCAAAGCAACCACCTATGGAAGCTTCATGGGCGCTTGCGTCTTGAATGGGTTTGGTGCTGGACCATGCGAGGTAGGACGATATATCCGCCACCATACGCGCTAAAAAACCAGTGGACAGCAGCTGACTGATTATGGATGAGACAGACTCTTTGCCCGCAAGTTATTACCGATATCTTCTTCCTTCATGAGCGAGGCTACTACAACACCATGTACTTCGCTCTCTACTTTGGCTCCCTGATGGTAAGTGTCCAAACAAAAGAGTCGCAAGTGGACGCCGGAGAAATAAGCTAATCATTATCTGACGATAGGTTGGCCCCATTATTGCCGGCTCAATGGCTCTCCATGTTGGATGGCGTAGCTTCTGGTGGCTCAACGTTGCGATGTTTGTCTTCATCATCATCGTCGGAGTCTTCGCCTTTCCAGAAACAAAGTGGCATCGCGCTCATCCCGATGAGATCCAAAAGACTCAAGCTACAGTCACTTCCACAGTGGATTCTGCGGATGCAAAGGAAAAGGAAGAATCCCCCGAGGGCTCCTCCAAGAACGTCCAGACGCATTTGGAGGTCCAGACCCCAGCAGTCGAGGACGATGCTATGGATCCATTCCTCCACAAGGGCAAACCCTCGAAGAAACAGTTCCACATCTATCAGCCCGATGCTCACTGGGCCAAGACTTTGCTTCTCGCATTCTGGGTCCCTTGGCGCTTGCTCGCGTTCCCAATTGTTGAATATGCTGCGTTCGTGGTTTCGTGGTCTGCCAGCTGTTTCCTGACGGCCAATCTCACACAGAGTCAAGCCTTTGGAGCCCCACCCTACAACTGGTCCAGCCAGTCTATTGGTTTTACCAACTTTGCCAGTCTTGTTGGTGCTCTGCTCGGATTGCTCACTAACGGCCCCCTCTCTGACTGGATCTCAATGAGAGCGACAAACAAGAACAGGGGTATCAGAGAACCGGAGATGCGTTTGCCTACGCTGATTCCCTATGTGATAATCTCCATTCTCGGGAACTTTATCATCGCGTTTGGATACGAGTATCACTGGGACTGGAGGGTACGTATATCCCTTTGCTAAAAACTGATCATGCTCTTCATTCTAACTACTTTCTAGATCATTGTCATCATTGGTTACACTTGCGCCGGTATCCAGGTCACAGCCCTGCCCGCTATCGCGAGTACCTACGCCGTCGATAGCTACAAGCCCGTTGTCGGATCAGTCTTCATCGCGATCACCGTCAACAAGAATTTATGGGGCTACGGCTTCAGCAAATTCATCACGGCGTGGACTGAGGAATCTGGCTATATCCCGGCGATCATGTTGAACATGTGTCTCACTGTTTTGTGGTGCTCTTTCGGCATCCTGTTCTACTTCTACGGAAAGAACTGCAGAAAGTGGACCGCTGGCTCGAGTATCTGGAAGCTTTAGACTGGGTGTTTGGATGTGTACTACCAGCCATTTTGCTTGATCTCTGTTGAATTAGTTATGGACTAGAATGCGATTACGATGTGCCCGGTTTGAAATTCCAATTCGCTGGAGTTAGTCGGGTAGAGTCTTCAAAGACACTTAACTGAATCCTAAAGAGATTCAGAGAAAGGAGTCGAAAAGGAATGGGCCTCTAAATATTCTCCGACCCTAAGTATAAGTTTACCATATATTACAGAGTTTCGCTATGCGAGGCTCACCCGAATGATTCTGTTTTCCTTTTAATGCCCGCCCCCTCCCGAGGCGTAAACCCGAGAGCCCGAGACTCGCCTATAATCCGGCGTGGGATATGCGGGGCATCCCCGGGGCGCTTACCTGCATTTTGTACTATTTAGGGTCTAAGTTTGGAAGCCTGACAGTTTCTCGGACTTGAAACTCCCTGTAGGGTTTCAAAGGTTATTGTCAAAAACGGCAAATGCCTTTAATATTCTCAAAATGACAAAAACCGACAATTTGGCAAACGCGCATCCGTCTCACCAAAGTCAGTCTCAACTTGACATCACAAACAGTGGAACACCTGATACGACCACAATCCCTCATCAGCGTATGCCGAACCTTGAGAACTGCGGAGCAACCACATTAATTCTAACCGCAAATCCTTAGTCATAAATAATACCGGCCAATGCCCCATTCTAGACATCCTGTTGTGGATGCCAAAGTCTTGTCGTCGAGATCCAGATAATCCGCCCAAATTCGGGTTGCCATTGAACCTTCTGTTTGCATTCGCTGGAACTTTTACAGTACGTACTAACGACTATAACCATTATGCCAATTATGCCCGATATTGGCCGGATTTCATTAACATTCAACTGCAGGTTGCAAACCTGTACTATTCGTATCCCATCCTTGACGACATTGCCAGCTATTTCGGAATATCTCACGAGCAAGCCTCTTTAGTTCCCACGTGCAGCCAGGCTGGGTATGCGACCGGAATCATTTTCATTTGTCCACTTGGGGACTTGGTACGGAGAAGACATTTGATTCTTCTCTTGACATTCATTACAGCTACTCTATGGATTGGCCTATGCGTCACCAGCTCATTTAGGCTGTTTTTGGCTCTGAGCTATCTAACCTCTGTCACAACCGTCACCCCTGTATGTGAACAAAAGAAAATTGATGGATATTTAATCTGCAGCTCTGGCCATTTCGAACAAAGACTAATTCCAATTGACAGCAAATCCTACTTCCCCTTGTTGGTGACCTTGCCCCTCCAGCTCGCCGAGCAACAGCCCTATCTGTGGTCTCATCTGGACTTGTTCTGGGCCTTTTATTCGCACGCATACTCTCGGGCTTGATTGCTACCTACTCCACATGGCGAAACATATACTGGTTATCTCTCGGCCTTCAATACCTCATTTTCGGCCTACTTTGGATTTGGATGCCAGATTATCCAAGAGTAAATTCGGATATATCGTATCTTAAGATACTCAAGACAGTATTTAGCTATCCGTTTTCGTCCCCCATTCTCGCACAGGCTACTCTGATGGGGTTCTGTCTCTTTGCCACTTTCACCAGCTTTTGGACTACATTGACATTTCTTCTGCTGGGGGAGCCTTACAACTTTACCACTGTCCAGGTTGGCCTCGTCGCACTGGCTGGCATAACACCCATGATCCTTGGTCCCTTTTTCTCCCATTTGGTTATTGACAAATTTGTGCCTCAACTGTCGGTCATGTTTAGCCTGATAATCATGCTTATTGGCATCAGCATCGGTGCCTATACCGGCACGTCCACTATTGCGGGTCCAATCATTCAAGCATCTTTGCAAGACTTTGGCTTGCAGATGGCGCAGATCACAAATCGAAGGGCCATTTATGATGTCGCGCCAAAGGCACGTAATCGAGTGAACACCACATACATGATTGGCGTGTTTTGTGGACAGCTGGCGGGCACCGCCATAGGGAATCGAGTCTACGCAGGAAGTGGTTGGGCCGTTGCAGGCACCGTGAATCTTGCTTTAGTAGGTGTCTCGATTATTCTTTGCCTGCTTCGTGGGCCTAAGGAGACGGGTTGGATTGGATGGACTGGTGGTATTTCGGTTCGAAGATGTGAGCAATAAGTATCGCGGTTAAGCCATTTCTGAGCCAGAGTTACTGTAGCATACTTATAGACAAGAAATATGACTACTATCGTCGAAGACCCCATACATGATTCCGAATCGCTGCATTTGATATTCGTTTGACAGTCACATTGATCCTTAAGTGTCGTCATCCCAGGCTGCCTGCTAATTGAAAGTCTGCCTCTCCCCGATTCCAAAAAATGCACTAATTCTGTTCTACACTTTTTTGCCTGCAGGAAATGGTAAGGAATACCAAATGGCAACCAGTAACCTCAAGTATCTCTACTGGACTCCTATACAACAACTTGCCCATCATGCTTCCGCAATGCGCGGACTTGCGACAGGTGACCTTTTCGGAACTGGGACAATTTCAGGCAGTCTAAGTTCCTGCGTGTCTTCATCAACATAATGATGCATTTCTAGCTAGGGTGTGGACGAAACTGGTAAAATTGACCAAGCTGTGCTGTTTGTTTGAGGCAACGGAGGCAGGCTCGAAATTCATCACGCTGGCAGACGGGCAAACGCTACAATACCTATCCGACGGCGATGAGATTGTATTGGAAGGATTTTGTCAGAATGCTCAGGGCATTAAGCTTGGTTTTGGTCAATGCCGAGGCAAGGTTGTGCCAGCATATAGCACTTGGGCATCTTTGGTAGCAGATGAGTAGATTAGATTAGGCTGTTTGATTTACTTCATCAAAACTAAAATACAACGTTGCCCGCCTTTTTTCATCCGAATCATTCTCGTCGGTGAAACAGGGTCGATGATAAGATTGTCAGGATAGCATGGGAAGGATTGCTATCTTGAGTATGCAATTTAATGCTTCGTTGATAAGAGCAAATATGAGCGATCTCTGACGATGATAATCAAGATAGAGTGGTGTGAGATTGGCTCATATCTGATAAGCTCGATCCTCAGGAATCAGTATCTCTAGTCGATATCTCCCATCCCTGCTGGATTCTTATCTTGACTAAAAGTTTACCAACATAAAACATGATCATATCTGAAGGAATCGCATAAATTGATAACTTATCTAGCAACTCTAGAATCTAATCAGTCTCGATCTTAGTCTAAGGTATCATTCGTAACTCGTAAATCATGCATCTCTATGCACCCAACTTTCACGCCCCCAACCTTGTCATGCAGTTATGCCCCCGGTGTCTGAGCACCTTCCCCCAGACCCATCAAACCCCCCGCAATCCCATTCATTCTCCGATCCAAGATATCCTCCTCGCTATCAAGCGACGCGATACTCCGTCCGCGAGGTCGCATAGCAACCGGACTTTCAGGAGCGCTGTTGACTTCATCGGGGAAGTCTGGATCCTGACGACTCATTTCCAAACGTTTGAGTTTCGCGCGGAACTCATGCATATCGCTGGAGTCATTACCTAGAGTTGTGAGACCGCTTAACTGTGTGGAAGCGAATGAAGACTTGGATCTTCTGCGTCGTAGTGGGAGATCCGTTGTTGAAGACGCAACAGGTGTGATTCTGCTCATGCCCATCTCAAGTGGCCGATCATCGTCGGTCGAGGATTCACCCGTGAAACTGCGGTGGTGATTCTTCGTTGCATTTGCGTTGCTCTGAGAAAGACCTCTGATCCTCCCCGGGGGTTTAAGGTTCGGGATTTGAGATTGAGAGAGTTGAAGAAGACTATATTCGGAGCTTTGTAGGTCCGGATTCTCAAATAGGCTCTCGATCCAACGTGCGCTGCGGTTGATATACTTCCATGCATCAGGGAAGAATCCAGCCATCTGCATGAAGCCATGGGAGACTCCTGGGATGAGAGAGACTTCGACGTAGTCTTTCTCGTTGAATTGGCGCTGTTCGAGCCCGAGATCTTGGCGTTCATGGAAACGGTGAAGCTTTGCTTGTCGTAGTCTGCCTGCGAAGATGACGGTATCATCGACGAGTGGGTCTCGCTCCCCAGTCAAGATGTATGTCTTCGGGAATTGAGCTAGTAAAGCGTCCGGGGCAAGAACAGGGGAGAGGAAGAAATCGGTATTGAAGTCTGGCCGATGATGTGGCCCGATGTAGAGGATAACCATCGCACGCATCATCTCAGGAGTGAGAATACGATCGTGGACATACGAGATCATAGAGGAGACAGCAAGTCGGGTTTTAAGTGGATTGGTCTCGGTAGCGGCCTTCCCACTGATATGCTCACTCTTCTCTAACTTATCGCGTAGTGCTTTTGAGGTCTCCGCAGCTATATCGGTTTCTGTGGCTTCTTGCTTTGGTTGCTTCTCAGTCAAGTTCTCAACAGAGCGACCAGGTGAAGTGTAAGGCGTGAGCTTGCGGTATTGGTCCTGCTTTCGTTGCAACACACTGCTATTTGTCTGACGGGAGCTCTTATCTTGAATCAAGGACATTTGCTCGTCCGTCATCCAGCTTTCGACCCTGACGTTCAGTGCTGGATACGCTAGCACAAGCCCAACTGGGCGAGGAAGAGCGTTGTCAGCCTGCGCTGATTGCAGAACCATCAGTGTCATGCCGACAGCAAGGTTACCGCCGGCGCTTTCACCAGTCACAACGACTCGAGGGCGTGTCGAGCCACTCAGCCCGATGCAGCGGCCGTTGGTCGCCATGATAGTATGATACACATCGTAACACTCATGGAGCGCGTATGGATATGCAAACTCGGGAGCCTTCTTGTAGTCGATGCTCAAGACTGGAACTTTCAGTTGTCCCGCCCAGGAAAGTAGTTTATCCTCCGAGTTGCGTGGTCCCATGGCGACAAATCCTCCTCCGGGAACATCCAGTACTAGAGAAGTTTGATCTTTCAATGTACTTAGCGGCCCATCAAAATACAGCCACGCATTGATCGGCTCGTTATGAACCGACTTAGTATAAGCCGAGTGCTTAGGCCGGGGAATCCGAATAGCCCGTGGGCCATAGCGGGTAAGTCGAGGGCGAACCAAGCTCGCCAGAAACCATAGGTAAGGGCTTGTCGCCTTGTTCCAAGATACACGAAGGTGCTCCAATGTGAGTGTACCCCGAACCCGCCGCACCTTCTCATCTGCTTGTTCTGCCGCGATGAGATAGTAGACCGTGAAGACTAGCGACGCCAAATCGCGCAGCCATTTAGGCTTGATTTTCATTGCGGTCCAAAAGCCAGCATCCAAGCCAGTGGTGATCCATGTTGCACGGAAGAAGGATCGAGAATAGAGATTTGCTAGAGGCTCCGGGCATTCCAAGCCTACGATCTTGGCAAAGTTGCGGCTCACATAGAGCCAAAGGAAGATGATGACTGTCGTCTGCCAGCTGGTTAATTTGCCCGTGAAGTGTGATGAAATTGACCGAATCAACGGTGGTCCATGTTTATCAGCTCTATGTTCGACTCCAAGTCAGCTGCCTGTGTACCTGATTGTGAGATAAAACGGCGCACCGTAGTAGATAGAAAGACCAGAACGAGACGACCGCAAAGACTTGGATCTTGCGAAATCGAGTCGAAGGTCTTCCGAGAACGTGGTCTGTTGAAGATTTCAATCAGCACAGGCACAGTAAACAAGAACAAATGATCCATACCTATCATTTCCACATAGGAGGGTGTATCTCGATTTTCCCTGGTCCCACGTGCTAGGAGGGATGTCGTATTCCTTCAAACCCGTTCGGCAACAAACCCACAGAAAAGATGATTAGGTTAACGAGTGAACCGAGTATCTAGGGCTTAGTACTCAGTATCACTGCAGTAGTGAAATCAAACAGACTTTGAAGGTGAAGAGAAAGGGTCGAGTGCGTCAGCGTTTCCTTTCTTAGATAGTCCTCAATCACATGTGAAAGCCCCCACATTATCACATGTCAGTGACGCAAAAGCCACGAGCCACGAGACATCCGCAACAAGTGAATCAAAGGTCAGATGACTGTTAGTGGTAAATTAATGAAGAATAATTGAATTCCAGAATATCCCCACGGTTGAATTATCAGATACCTTGAAATTATTCCGACTCTGCGAGTACCAAAATGGCAGCACTGTCCTCTTGAAAAAGTAGAAGTCTATCTCCACAGGAGATTGCTTAGGCCAAATCATCACCATTTCAGCTTTTGTATCATAAGTAGTCATCATTTGCCTACAGCAGCAGGAAATTCCAAATTTAAATCATCTTAAGCCTGCCGGCAATACTCCCTCCCATGACTCAACTGCCAACGACACAGCAAAACCTCCCACGGCATACTCAAGAAGCCAGCAATACAAATTCCCGCCGAGTCACTCACCGTCGTAGCACCCAACGAGAACTCACGATCCTCCTTGGGAACTCGATCAGCGATCTCCGCAAATGTGTTCACATATACCAAGCCACCCAGCAGACCTTCCCAGAAGATGATCACAAAGACTAGATACACATTCGGAATGAAGTTGAACATTCCGTGGAGAGTCAACAAGACAAGGTTCAGAACTTGGAGGAAGGAGGGGATATAGAGGTGGTGGACGCGGAAGAATGGGGTTGAGGAGCGGGAGATGAAGACTCCGGCCTGGTAGATGGCGTTGTAGGCCGGATAGAAGGCGCGAAAGCTTTTAAAGGGCGTGGTATATAGAGGAAACAGGAGTGTTGGGCTGACACCCTGGTTGATCACGTACTCGGCGATGTATACAAGGAGTAACGGGAGCATACTGTGGGAAGTTGGTTAGCGTGACAATAATCCATAACCCAGAGTGAAATCTTACAAGGGAAAGAAGAGTCCCTTCAGCCGTCGCAGATTAGCCCAGAACTGAGCCCACCAAGAGGCCGAATCGTTGATATGAACCGACTTGTAATTGTCAGCTGAATGGACAGAAACCCCCAAGAGTCCTTCCTCTTCACCAGGCTCGATCTCATGGCCCTCATCATCTGCCTCATCGTCATCTAGCTCCTCGCCCTGACCTGTCGCAACATAGCCATCTGCAGCAGTTCCCTGAGCCTGCAGGGCCTCTCGAGGCAGAACTACAAAGAAACTCAGCGCCATGATCGCGGGCAGAATAGCAGATGCGAGAAGAGTCGCCTGAACAGGAATGTTCAAAGTAGACGTCGCCAGGGCATAAGCACCGGCACCAACCAAACCAGCAGCACCAGTTCCACTACCCCATGCCGCCAGACTGAACGGTCCATAGAAATGTGTAAGACCGACGAAGCTCAGTTCGCCGCCGCCCGCGGAGAGACTCGCCAGGACGATCCCAGCCAGCTTAGACGAGATAGTTCCACCATCTGTGTAGCTCGGGCTCAGCGCGACTACCAGCATCCCGACGACGGACAAGAATACAAAGATCATGACTCGTATCGAGTAGGGTACCGCGTGGATGAAATACGGGGCGATCAACTTGGTTCCGAAGGAGGGGATTATATCCGCCAGGAGGACGATGCCTTTGGGGACATCCGGACCGACGAGGTCGAGTGCTGCGGAGAGGAGGATAACGTAGAGGACATTATTAATTAGACCTAGAAGAGAAGGTCATCATTAGTCGACGTTCCTGGACTGCAATCCCGTCTCACATGTTGGACGTCGAAGCTAAACGCACCAAACAGCCAAAAAGCGACGCACACTCGAGGGTCGGCGCCACGGAAGACTCCTCTGAGTCGATCATATATGCGAACCCGCGCAGAACTCGAAGAATCGTTGGAGGTAAACATGGGGACGCCCTCGGAGCGTGCGGGGGCAGGCATACTTGAAGTAGATGGTCGCGTGAGAGGGTTCAAAAGCTACAGACGAGAGAGAATATGGACGGATGCCCGGCCCATGAATTTGGACTAAGAGTGAGGGGCCATCTGGAGCGATCCGATGAGCATACGAGGAAAATCGGGGAGGTTGCGCGTTTCACCACTGAGCGGAGGTGGATGGGGAAGTTGAAGTTCCACGCGGAGGTCCACCGGGCGGGTTCCGCTACGCGCGTCATCGTATCTACTGGAGACTCGAGCGATTGCGGGAGTGCCTACCCATGTTGACAGGTTTGGATTAAGAATTAGGTAGAGGAATACTGATAGGTACGACTCACAGCCAAATTGAAGAATGAATAAACTTTTCATATCTTGCGCTTCATGACTACATCTATCAGCGATCTATAAATCGGAATGCATCTTGGTAAAATCAAACTCAAAAACAAAAAAGTCGCTCCAGCGAAATGGTATATATCGAACACATCATAGGCGGCATGTAAATCAGGTGAGAGCAGATCTAAGCCTTGGAAATCACGGAAGCCAGAGCCTGCTCCAGAATTTTCAAGCCGGTCTTAATCTGCTCCTCCGTAATAGTCAAGGGAGGAACGAAGCGGATGCAGCCATCACCAGCGGTGATGATCAACAAGCCGCGCTCACGAGCGGCGGTAATGATATCAGCGGCCTTGGAAGTGAAAGCAGGAGCCAGCTGGAGACCGAGGATCAAACCGCGGCCACGAACCTCCGAGATAACGTCGGGGTACTTCTCTTGCAGAGCCTGGAATCCGGAGGTGAAGACCGTCGACTTCTCCTGGACGGCACTCTGAAGCTCAGGGTCGGCAAGACGCGCGACGATGTGGTAGGCGACGCGGCAGGCCAGAGGATTTCCACCGAAGGTGGTACCGTGATCACCGGTCTTAATGTGAGATGCGACGGTCTTGCCAGAAACAATGGTCGCGCCAATGGGGATACCATTGCCGAGAGCCTTCGCAGTGGTCAAGATATCCGGGTGGGCAGCCTCACCGGAGGCAGGGGCCAGAGACGGGTGACCGTGAGCCCAGAAGCTACCAGTACGGGCGAGACCGCATTGGATCTCATCGAAGATCAACACGGCACCGACCTCGTCACAGCGCTTGCGGAGAGCGGCAAGGAACTCGGGCTTGGCGACATTGACACCACCCTCACCCTGGATAGGCTCGACAATTACACCACAAGTGTTTTCATTGATGAGGGTCTGCAGTTGCTCCACATCATTATAGTTGCCGTACTTGAAGCCGGGGAGCATAGGCGAGAAGGGGGTCTGGTACTTGGGGTTCGGGGTGGCAGACAGAGCACCCATTGTACGACCGTGGAAGGAGTTGTGGAAAGAGACGAACTCGTGCTTAGCACCAGAGGGATCGATGGACCGGCCGACCTTACGAGCAAACTTGATCGCAGCCTCGTTGGCTTCGGTACCGGAGTTGGAGATGAAGACCTGGGAAGCATCGCGCATAGCACCGGACTCGCGGGTCAGGTTGATGAGAAGCTGGCTGAGAGCACCAGTCCATGGGTTGTGGTAAAGGTTAGAGGCATGAATGAGGGTCTCGGCCTGTAGAATAGGACACGGACTATAGTTAGCAGTTGCTCCATAGTGTCTGTATGAATGTATGACTCCGCACCTGTTCCGCAATAATCTGAGCGATCTCAGGATCACAGTGACCGAGGGAGTTCACTGCAATTCCAGCAGTGAAATCCAAGTAGCGTCTGTTCTCCATATCCCAAAGGTAGCAACCCTGTCCCTTCATCATCATAGGAGCCGGGCGAACGTAGGTCGGGACCATGAAGGGTGCCCGCTCGTTAATGAACGACACGGTGAGCGAGTCCGGCGAAGGATCGGGGTTGGGCACGGTGGCCTCCTTCTGCAAAAGAAATTAGTCAAGTTGTCCTATAAACAACCATTGTTAATGGGTCACATACCTGGACCTGGCGCTTCACTTCCTGAGGAGCATTGGAGGTCGCCGCAAAGCGTCGCTGGATGGGTGACTCGAAGTAAGGAACCAGTCGAGATGCACAAGGCACACGGCGCGCGGCCAGACGAAGAGCAGACATTGTGAATTGCAAATTGTCTGCGATTTTTGCAAAAGTGAATTGGTCGTCCGAGGGGCAGGTAGAAGAGGAAAACCAAAGAGAACCAACTACTTCGGATGACTCGACGGGCAGAGAAACCAAAAAATTAAGGCGATATCGGGATCGGATCGGCGAGTCTTAGTCATTTTGGGGTTCGGCGCCACCTCCCGAGGCAGAAGATTGGAGATTGTTATTCCCGCGACTCTACTTGCTCGTCTTTAAGTTCTCATTGATCGCCGATAAATCCCTCCTACACCAACGATCATGGCATCCTCCCTGTTTTTGCGCCGCGTATGCGCCCCTTCCTTCACGAGCAGACTTGCTACCCGATCGCTCTCCACAACAGCCGTTCTGCGCCAAACCAGTGACGATGGCAAACCCTCAATCGGATTCAAGCACTCTCCTGCGCCTCCACGTCTTCCCAAGGAAGAACAGGAAATCTTCGAAGAACTCCAGCGCCGCTCCACCGGTGCATTCAGCACACCCCATGTCAACCAGTCACCACAGCCCGACGCCCGGCCCGAGATCAAGGTCAACGGAAGTGGCGAGGAGCTTCACCCCGATGCGCCGCAAGGTCTGAAGCCCGAATTCGAGGGCGAGAAGAATCCTAAGACGGGAGAAGTCGGTGGGCCTAAGAATGAGCCTTTGCGATGGGGAGCTGGTGGAGACTGGAGCTATGGAGGCCGGGTGACTGATTTCTGAAGGCCTGAGGACCTACAAGACTATGCATAATGCTGGCGTTGATTCACATCTCTGCTCTGCCGAGACAGATCGAGAAGGGACAAAATGTATATAAACAAGTGGGGTTATCCATGGTCGATGGATTTGGTTCATTGGATGATCTCGCATTACTGTATAATAGAGTGTACTGAATGTACAAGAGCAGTCGCAACTGATCAAGATTGAAATTCGCTCAAAGTATGGAAACAGAGGTAAAGAGATAAGTTATATAACACAAGTAGAGTAGGGTTTGCTTTCATGAGGAACACTTTTTTATTCCGCCAGTCGGCCAAGGGTGGCCTTGCCGGCTCGGCTGTCGTTGACTCGGCCCAGTTCTTCACTGATCCACGATCCGATCCGCGACATCTCCTCAAGGCTGACACCCGTGTGCATTCCCAAGCTATGAATGGTGTGGACGAGGTCTTCCGTGGAGACATTGCCTGTGGCGCCCTTGGAGTATGGACAGCCACCCAATCCTCCAACACTGCTGTCGAAGATCCGAACGCCATGCTCCAGTCCGACAATAGTGTTCACCAAGGCCTGTCCATAGGTATCGTGGAAATGGAGAGCCAAATCCGTGTTGGCAATACCGGCCGCCTTGAGGGCCTGGAGGAGCTCCATAGTCCGCGGTGCCGTACCCATACCCGTGGTGTCGGCCACTGATACCTCATCCGCACCCATCTCCAAAAGAGTGGCCGTGATGTCAGCCACTTTGGACGGGCTCACCTCGGGTCCTTCGTAGGGACAGCCTAGCGCGACTGAGACATATCCTCGCACGCGAATGTTCTTCGTCTTAGCCACCGCAACAATAGGTTTGATGCGCTCCAGAGACTCGGCGATAGTACAATTGGTGTTGGCCTTTGAGAAGGATTCCGTCGCAGCGGCGAAAAGTGAGACCTCGGTCGTCGTCGCCGGCTTGGTTTCCGAGCCGGGCGAGTCTGCCGAGACACCAGTTGCATCCATGATCTTCACAAGGCTCTCCAGTCCCTTGATGTTGGGAACTAGATAATTATAGGCGATTGTACTTTGAGATTGGGGAGGCGATGTGAGAAGTGATTCGCAGATTTCAGCTGTGCTGGCCATCTTCAATCAAAGCCCTGGGGTGTTAGTATTTCACACTAATCAATGGATGTACCGAGATGCGCCGAAGGCCCATACCTGTGGTACCCATTTTGCCGGTACAAAGGAGCCTGCCTCGATGGTAGTGACACCGGTCTTGGCCAGTCTCCGAATCAATTCCATTTTTGTCTCCATGGGGATAGACTTTTTCTCATTCTGCAGTCCGTCGCGAGGGCCAACTTCCACGATGCGTACATGGTCCGAGGCTAACCGCGACTCGGTCGAGTAGCATCGTTTGAATAGAGGCGCTCGGAAAGCCGAGAGCAGACGTAGACGAGAGTAAGTGGCCATCCTGGTGACTTCCAAGAGCATCGGCGAGCTCAAAGGGGGGATAAGAAGGTTACCGAATCAGTCAAGAGGAAAAGAAAGAATGAAAGTGAAAGGGAGTAGAAGAGGTAAAGAGGGGAGCTGGTCTGATGCGGAGAGAACCTTACCCCTTTAGGGTTAGTGCGGGAACGGTCACGCCCCACCGAAAAAAAGATAAAAACGATAGCGATAGTGGGGGTGATCTTCTGCAACTCTTCCAAGTATTCGTCATTGAAGGCTCGATCACTTCGGTCAATATGGAAGACTCATCTAATACCTCTGGCAGTCAGATGCGACAGCCCAAGAAGCGGTTTGTCGGTCGACGTACTGCCGAAACCCAGGCTCAAAAGGACTCTACGGGCCAGAATGATGTCGAATCCACGGCAGTGCAGACAGGTATGCAGGATCTGCCGGCACTGATCGGACAACGATACTAAAATATTTGCACACAGCCGCCCCAAGGAGGACTCCTCGTACCCTCAATCAAGTGCCTTCGGAGATCCTGAATGACCCAGAGATCCAAGCCGCAATCGACCTCCTCCCTAAGAATTACTCCTTCGAGATCCCCAAGACAATCCACCGAGTACGCTCTTCGGGGGCCAAGCGCGTCGCCCTGCAGTTTCCAGAGGGACTGTTGATCTTTGCAACCACCATTTCAGACATTCTCACGCAGTTTTGCCCCGGCATCGAGACGTTGATCATGGGTGATGTGACATACGGTGCATGCTGCATTGACGACTACACGGCGCGAGCCCTGGGATGCGATCTTCTGGTCCATTACGCACACAGCTGCTTGATCCCCGTAGATGTGACCAAAATTAAGACACTATATATCTTCGTCGACATTAGCATCGATACCAGCCACCTCATCGCTACCCTCGAGCGCAACTTCAAGCCCGGCCAGACCATCGCCACTGTCGGCACAATCCAGTTTAACGCAACTTTACACGGACTCAAGTCAGTCCTGGAGCGTGCTGGTTTCCGCGTTGTGATTCCTCAAATTATGCCGCTCTCTAAGGGCGAAATCTTGGGCTGCACCTCACCCCAACTACCTGAATCAGAGATCGACGTTCTTCTATATCTAGGCGATGGCCGGTTCCATCTTGAATCCGCCATGATTCACAATCCTACTATCCCGGCATACCGGTACGATCCTTACTCACGGACTCTGACCCGTGAATCATACGATCACGAGGAAATGCACACCATTCGCCGAGATGCGATTGCCACTGCCAAAACTGCTAAGAAATGGGGAATCATTTTGGGATCGCTTGGACGTCAGGGCAATCCTAATACGATGGCAATGATTGAACGCCATCTTGCCGAGCGTGGAATCCCTGTCGTTAACCTTCTATTGAGTGAGATCTTCCCTGGAAAGCTCGCGTCCATGTCGGACGTCGAGTGCTGGGTGCAGATCGCTTGTCCGCGGTTGAGTATTGATTGGGGATATGCTTTCTCTCGGCCATTGCTGACCCCATACGAGGCTCTTATTGCCCTGGGTGTTCGTGAGAACTGGGACAAAGCCAACAAGGGTGTCTATCCGATGGACTTTTATGCCAAGGAGGGGCTGGGTCGGACGAAGCCCGAGCAGCCCATTACTGCAGCTTGATCGGCCACGTCACTGCTGTCAGCAGTCATGCAACCATTTAAAATGTTTATACCCCAAGATAGAGCACACGGCAGCCGGTCTGGCCTTGTATGCAAATTTTCAAATAGAGCTGGAACATTTACCTACTGGATTGAAACGATTTGACGAACAAATTTGTCTCACTTTAGACGGAGTAGTCTTAAGGTAGCTAATCTATCTATCCTTAGCATCGGTCAAGCCGAAGTCCTTCTCTGGGAATCCGGTCCACGGCACTTGTTAGGCTACTCGGTAATTACTCTCGTTCCACACAGGGCGTCCACACTTTGAAGAGTCTAGCTCTATTCTGTTTTTTTTTCTATGGTCAAGCCGGATATCTATGCCTAATACTATCTCGTTGCAATAAACTTGTCCTGCTTATCCGCTCAAAGCAACCCTCCCTTACTTCCTCCCCTCGCGTTCTCTCGCTCATGTTGAGCAACAGCCTCAATCATTTTCTCCTTCGGTGGCTCACAGCCCGTCCAAAGGTGGAATTGATCGTATGCCTGAGCAAGCAACACTTCCACTCCAGTCACGGTGTACCATCCCTCATGTCTGTGAGCGACACTCAGCAGTGGTGTCTGCCTTGGCTTATACGACATATCAATGCAAAGGCCACGCATTCCAAATATGGCGGAAAATTGATCCTCGGTCGTCGTCTCGGCAGGAACAGTGCCCACGATAACATCTGGGTGTTCGACGAGCTCTTCGAGACTTGAGATGACCGTGATCTCGAAGACAGACTTGAAATCTTCCCTGACTTTCTCCGCCGTGGCGAGGGTTCGATTGACGAGATAAATGCGCTGGATCCCTGCCTTGTGCATGGCATACAGTGCTGCTCGTGAAGCACCTCCAGCGCCAATGACAAGGCCAACATTCGACCGTTGACCTATTCTTGTCGCGTAATCCAACATGATTCTGTGCAGTCCAGACCAATCTGTATTATCGCCAATGATCCGTCGCTCATCGCCATTTCCTTTGACGACGAGAGTGTTGATTGCTCCAATCAAGCGAGCGGTTTCCGTCTGGTCGGTACATAGCTTGTGTACTTGCAACTTATGGGGCATTGTAACGCTGGCACCACCGAAATGCTCGTCCAGGATCAATCCTGCCACACCATCGATATTTGAGGATTCTCGGATGTCGTATTTGTACGGAAGGTCATAATGCGTGAATCCAGCATTGTGGATTGTAGGTGAAATGCTGAAAGAGATACCCTTCCCAAAGATGTGGAAGTTCTTCGCCGCGACGGCGTCGTTCGACGAAGATGAGAATTGAGCCATTGGCTAAAAATGACTATTCAAAACGATGAGAGTCCAAATTTTGAAACGAATCTCTTTGAATAATTAAACTTGGCAGTTATACTGTCTGTATGGCAATCTAACCTCGGAATTCAGTTTCGGCCATGAGCTTAACCGTGAGTGGCGCGGCCATCGGCTAAAATATTGAGCCCCGATGGAGTACTTCAAACAAGGTAATGAATTGAACCGAAACGTTTCCCTTCAAATTATAGGCTAATTAAATTAATGAGCGTTTTCCGGTTGATCAACTCTATCCAAATCTGCACTCTTGTGAAAGACCATCTTCTACAACCACCCCTCCTTGTCAGAACCCCAAGGCATCGTATCATGCAAGAGTCATACTCCGAAGAGAGAACCCTCCACCTGGTAGGTGTGGGTGTCACTCATTCCATTGCCCCGGAAATGCACAACTATATCGCCAAATCACTCGGTCTTCCATGGACATTCTATGCGACCGAATGTCCGACACTCGAAGACGTGGTCTCTCTGGCCAAGAAGTCTACCACGTCAGGCCTGGTAGTCACGATGCCATACAAAAATTCCATCATGAAGCATCTCGACAAGACCGATGACTTGGCCACAATTATTGGTGCATGCAACAATATCTACTACAAATACGACGGTCGCAGACACCTATGCGGCACCAATACCGACTGGAGAGGTGTTCAAGGTTGTCTCCTGGAAAAAGGCGAAGAGAAAGATCGACCCTCATCAGAACGTCCAGCATCTGCCCTGATCGTGGGAGCAGGTGGTGCAAGCCGTGCTGCTGTCTACGCCCTTGCGAACCATCTTCACTGCCCAACGATCTACATTCTGAATCGAGATGACCAGGAAGTGGAGAATCTCATTAACGACTCGCGCCGACTTCCAACAATCCCCAACATCATACATATCAAGACAGTGAGCGAAGCAGAGAAGCTGCCGACTCCGTACTACATCATTGGGACAGTTCCCGATTTCGAGCCATCTACGGAATCTGAGTTGGCTGTTGCTTCCGTTTTGAAGCACTTCCTTTCTCGATCAGAGAAGGGCGTGTTGCTGGATATGTGTTTCAAGCCACGCAGAACGAGAATGATCAAGTTGGCTGAGCAGTTGGGTTGGCCTTGTGTTGAGGGCACTCATGTTATAGGATACCAGATCGAGGAGCAATGGCGCTTGTGGGTGGGAGAAGAGCGGGTTCAAAAGTTGGATCGAGAGGGAGCTTGGAAGGTTTTGTTGAAAGCTGCAGAGGAAAGTAAAGGTATCAATTTTTAGGTCAAGTAGTCTATACAGTCTAGCAATTGAATCATGGCGATACTCTGCAACTATCTTTCCTTTCCCGTGATACGAAAGGGGAACTTATAGTAAAGATGACATATTTAGTCTGTCGATATCCACCTTTCCCGTTGGCATTGAACGCTTGCTTTGGCCCGGGAGATTCTTTCAATCATCCAGCCCGAGATGCTGTTCATCGACGAATCTGCCTTCCATCCAAGAATAATCGAATGGGAAATTGTACATTTCCTTGGTGTGAAGCGGAACTGCATGCATTGTACATCCGCCTCACAGATTCGCTTGCAATCCTCGAACCCTTCATCCGCAGTAAGTGCTTTCTCCTCGCCGTCAGAGAAGTTATCCCAGTCATCAATTTTGGTAGAGAGGAGAGGATTTATGAGATTGTTGAAGATGTCAAAGTGGAGCAGCGGTGTAAGCGCATCTGCTATCCAGTTCTGCTCAAGATGCCAGATTGATTTTATATCAGGCGCATCAATGTGATGGAATGTCACAATAGGATAACACCATAGGTCTTCAGTGTGCTCCATCGTACTGGGTGTTTCTCGTTGGATAAGAGGCCACCCCCCAGTAAGTCCAATGCCGGCCTGTTCAAGTACATGACCAAGAATCAAGTCCCCATATGACGTTTTATTTGTGAACTCTTCGTAATTGTCATTCTGGGAAGCCATGTGTTGGGTCATTCTCTGTATAGCTGGTCGTGATAACAGCCATCCTGCCCCGCCATATGCAAAAAGTTGGCCCTCCATCGTCACTGGCAATCCTAAGAAGTAAGGCCTTGTCCATTCTAGCTGTGCTAACCATTTGAGGAGGTTAGACCAGACCAAGAAAGTGTCTGCCTCGATGAAAATAAACCATTTTGCGTCCGGTTTGGCCAGCAAAGCTCTTTCCACAAGGGGGACGAACTTCCATTTATCGAGATGCCAGGCGTCTTGTTGAAAATGCGCATTCTTTCTCATGAATTCAGTCACGCGATCGTGGTTCTCGTGCAAGTCGCGATAGAACTTGAATTCAGGCGCGCATTCCTTCATTCGCGCACTAACTCCAGACAGGACATCATGTATGTGATGGCCCTGAAATTCTTCTTCCATGTCTGAGAAGATCACGTAGTGCGGAATACATTGCAGAGTAGTTTGGAAATGCACTGGCAATCTCTCACGCAACGCAGTTGCTCCTGTCTTGACAACCACCAGGACATCATCGGCTCCTGGAAGTTGACTACAACGCTCGTTGGCCCCGGGCATCTCCTCAGTTGCAGAGCTGGTAGATAATATGGTAGGTGCCTTTTTCAGTGATGCCGGATATGATGCGCGGGGGTTGAGGATTGCATTAATGTTGAAGAAAATGAGAAGCGCAACAGTAAAGCTCACAAATCCGGCAAGAATAGACTTGAAAAGCCGAGGATCAGTGAGCCGACTGATCATACTGAAAGCTGGCCACGAATGGCTTCATGAGACTTTTTAATATGATTTATAAGTCCTCAAAATTCATCATGATAATAAGAAAAGATACGTGATAAATGTGCCACGCCGAGAGCAGCTTTCGGATATGAAGCTTTAATATTAAACGGTACAAGATTATGGTTAAATCCTGGCTTGGAAGCGGAACCGTGGATGGAAGTGATCTCTCGAGTTTAGCGGGGGATTTAGTCGTGTGGGTCTTGGGAGAAAGCACCTAAGTTCTTCCAGTGCGATCAACAATGGCAGGCCGGTAGCTAGATTATTTGTTGCGTATGATATCTTTCAGGGGGGCGGGGATATCCTTGCTTGTATCGATACGACAAGATGACTCGCTGACTCAATAATATTATAATAGACCCCCAAGAAGAGCTTTGAGGAAAAGAAATCGGGGAGGCCACGAAATGCTGGCTATACGAGCTTTTGAGTTCAAGGGCGGTTCTTTTGACAATTAGCGGGCCGCAAATGGCAGGGAATACGGACGACACATATCTATCTAGCTGCATTTTGGCTTAGAAAATAAGCTAGCTTGGTCAGGTACTAACTGAACTTGTTATAGAGTGCGCAAAACTACCAGTCCATCCAATGAAAGAATTATCCCGTTCTTCTTCCTCCCGCTCACGCAGTTATTCCCGCTCAAACTTGGTCTAAGGCTCGTATTCAGAACAAAGAGAAAGTCCTTCCTCGAAGAATCAGTAATACTTTTAAAAGCGGATATGATGGTCAACTGCCACCCTCTCCCTTCCTAACGTCTCTGACTCCTCTCATCACATATTGCGTTGGCTCTAACATTGCTTCCGCCAACATGAAGTTCATCTTTCCTGCCTTCTTGGCCCTGCCACTTGGAGCCCTCGCTGGCACTGCGCAGTATTGTCATATCGTTAATGTTGACACGAAAGTCAATTGCCGGGCAGGACCATACCTCGATTCCAAGATTGTCCGCACCTTTAGCGCAGGTGAAAATCTGTATTTTTTGTGCTACAAACGGGGAGACTGCTATGAGGATAACTGGTATGGCATCTACCCATTCCTTCATTGATTATGAAGCCAAAAGAAGCTCCTCAAAATCAGAACCTAACCAAAATATAGCACCTGGGACAAGCATGATAACGATTGCTACGTAAACGGATATTTCACCGATAATCATTGTACCATTGGTAAGAGACACACCCACCATTGTCCTTTGCGCTTGTATTGGATGTCCGAGGACTGGGAGTTGAAGCTAATCTTTTGAAAAAGCTCGTCTCGGCGAATGCTAAATTAAATCGATTATTCAATCGTCTTTTTCGCGATTGATGCATGGTCGAGGAATGGGTCTGCCGGAGCGAAGGCTTATCGAAAATAGCTTTCGTTTTTTTCTCTCTTTGCTCTTCATGCCGGTCGCCGCATCAATATGACTCTTCGCATCTACCTCGAGAGATGCTAGCAACATAGCAGGCCGCCAAGTGGCGGTCGGTATTATGTGTAGAAAGGTTCCCGTTTCTATCATTTTCGGCAGCGACTTCAAAAGTTCTCGGATTATTCTATCCGTAGAATAACAGTACAAATAAGATTTAAATCCGTCCGTATATCCGTTTTCCTCCACATCCCACATGTTGGTATGTCCGGAGGACAGGGGCGGGTATTCCATCGATCGGCAGTGGCATTAGCCGTGCCCCCGGATATTCCGATGCCGGTATATAATCGCATTCCCATCCCGGCATTGGACCACGCAGCGAGCACTTTCACGTAAAGCATCTAAATTACATCATGCCTGACTTGCACTCTCTTCCCGAAGGCACTTGGCCCGAGCAGGCCATTCGCAACAATGGTCCTGATAATCTCGTTCTGGAGCGCGCAAAACTGCGTGAGCTTGCGGAAGGCTGGCCCTGCTACCGGTAAGCCACGACTTCATAATATATACTGCTTCAGTCTCTAATTAATGAATCTTTATAGTGATGCTTGTGAGTGGGAGAATTTCGAATCAATCTTTCACGAGGACGCCTATGTATACACAACCTGGTCTGGCCGAGTCTCCTATAAAGATTTCATGGCCGCTTCCAAAGCCGGCATGGATAAAGGCGCCTTTATCATGCACCGCTGCCACGGAGTGACCACAGACATCACTCCAGATGCCACTCGTGCCGTCACCAAGATGAAGGCAACCATCACACAGCGCTTCACGATTGATGGATGTGAGGTTGACGCAGAGGCAGACTGCCGGTTCTGTTTCTTCTTCGAAAAAGCCAATGGCCGCTGGGGTGCGCGATTTGTTCGTCATTGGTATGAGAAGGATAAGCTGTTACCTGTCAACCCAAACAAGATTCCACGCATCAATGATGAGAAGCTCAACTCGTACCCTGAGGGATACAAGTGTCTTGCCTACTGTCAGGAACTCACGATGGGGGTTACCGTCCTAAGAGACATGCCCGGGCACCGAAGACACGTTGGTACTGTTTGTGGGGAGAAACATGATCTACTATATCGGCTTTCCAAGGATTGGTTGGATGGGAAGACCATTGATGTCTAAGTGTATTGCAAATAAATATTATGTCTATTCAGACAGATTAGGATCAAAGTATTAGGCATGCTTGCCTGGATTAAACCCTCCCTTCTTCTGGAATTAAAATTTACTTGTTTCAAAACGCCGCTGGTACATTCCACGGTCCATATTTTCAATGAGTCATTAAATTTGTGCTAAGTTAGTGGATAAAAAGTTATCAGCATCTTTAGAATTATCAATATTGAGCTAGAATAACATATATTGAGTTCTGGAACAAGGGGTTTGATAATTCCGAGTTACTCTAGCTCGCTCGTTGTTGTTAGACAGTTGGTGACTGCAAAACTGCCGCCCCTAGACCCGGTCGGCTTAACTAAGTGCCCATCATCTCTGTACCCCCTTTTCCTGTCCTTTGTTTGGTGACATGCAACCTCAGTTCTAAACATCGATATTTCCCTGCCATCTTACTTTTCCTCCCTGCTCCCTGCTAGTACCAGCACTCACGCGGGCAAGGAACGCTTGGCTTCATGAAGGCGCTCCACGCTATCGGGCATCTCAACCTCACATTCCCGGTGAGATCATGTCGGCTACCACGGATCCTCAACAAGCCCATGTGCATCCAGTCTCGCCCTCTAAGGCGTAGGACGTACTTTTCTGATGGACGCATCCCCTTTTCTCCAACAGGGAAGGTCCCCTGGGAAGGCATTCACATGTCTCGCTGCAACACCAACATAAAGAGGCCAGATCTCCCACGGGGCTTTTCTATCTACCGCTGCACGTACACGGACGACAAAGCGTGAAAGTGAGTACTCCAACTACTACAGGATTCAGTTGAAGAGTACCTCGAGGAAGGAGCCCCTGAGCTGATTCCCAACCACCAACTTGTTATTAATTATGATGTTACAAAGTTCGACGTTGCAACCTCACACGAGATTCGCAACCACTTTAATGTCTGGGTTGAGGAGCAGCTACCGCTGGAGGCGAGCTATCCTGAAAGACTACGCATGTTCGAAGGATCATATCCAGAATACACATTTGGGGCGCGTTTCAATTATGCCCTCTTTGTGGACGATATCTGTTTAGAGTCTCTTGACTATATAACGTCGCCCGTGGTCAAAATTTTGTACAAACAGTGGGGTGATTTGACTCCCGAGGAGAGAAACTATAAAATCCATCCTGATTGGCATGACGGAACCACGGAGATGGATGAAGAGGATGTCGGATGGATGTATATGTGTGCCGATGAATATGTGGAGTTATATGATAAGTGCGAGTGGTCCCATCTTGATATGTGGTATTTCTTTTGTATGAGGCCGCCTCTGATGGACGGTCAGGTGCCGGAAAGACGAGGGGACAGGTCCGAGCTGCCAGGATACGGATTAAGAAATAGACCTGGCCATTGGCTCCTGTTTATCCTCGAGGCCAGCATCACAGAACGTTGCGTTGGAAAGTCTTCCAAGCTGCGATGCCCCTTGCAGCATGCTCGTCAGGAACATGTTGACCGGTCTCGGCCATGGTCCTAGAAAACAGCTCCATTGAAACATAACCCTCATACCCGAGCCCATGTATGACCGTTCTCGCGATATCCTCCACCGGTAAATATGCATCACGGTCTTTTTCATACATGAATGTCCTTGCGTTTCGAGACCAGCTCATCCTTGCTGGTTGGCCGTCAACATGGAATGGATGGCCAGGGACCAACGGGGTTTCCATACGCTCAGCATCGACAACTTGGATGTAGAAGACCTTGGCTACATCAACCTCCTTTACCATTTGCTCCATGGATAGTTTCAGATCTGCGTCTGCGTTTGGCGTCTTTCCTGTCACATCGGCTGGATCCGCCCAAACGCGCCCAGCGATATTGAAAGTATCTAGGCACATTCCAAAGTTGGCCCTATCAACACGTTTCACCACCTCCCATACCTTCTCCCAAGTGTCGATGTAAGTGCTCCAGCACAAGTTTTCGTAGGCGAAGCGCACAACAGGACTCTCGGCAGCACCCATGTCAGCTACCTGTCGCAGATCGGCAGCGATAACGTCCAGGTCATCCGTCAACTGCTCTGCAGGCAGGAAATTCGCAGGAATTTGAATCGTATTGGTGCCGAGTCGCTTGGCAATTTGAAGCCAAAGTTTCATTTTCTCGATCAGTCTGGCTTGTTGTTCGCGGTCCTTGAGACCTTCGTAGAAGAGGAAAGGCTGAAGGCCGATCACTTCGAGCCCCTGCGCTTGACAGGCCTCATGAACACGGTCTGCAGCGCTGAGGATATCTCCTGCAGATGGAGAGTCATCTTTGGAAATCTCACGTGCGGCATAATCAAGATCTTCGTAAAAGATCTCGATTCCTTTGAAACCGGCCTTGGCGGCTTGTTCGATCTTGTAGTGGAGATTGTGGAGCCATGCCCGTCCAAGCGACGCGCTCATAATAGCCGGTTGGTATTTCATGGTTTTTGTGATGAATTTAACATTCAGCTGTTGGAGACTGTGACTTGAGTGAGGATGGAAGTCATTTTTAGACTCTTGGTAGGATATATCGTCAACGTCATGTTGAGGGGCTTAGGTTAAAGTCTTAGCCTAGCTCCGGAGTTTAACTTCATAACCGGAGGCAGGGCATGAGCGGGTTTAAACTAAAACCTGGGGTTCTCAAATTTCCCCATTTCAAGTGGCATTAGGGGTATGATGGCTTTGTTTCTTATTTGAAGGGAGAAATCAAGAATGGGAGCCATGACCTATAGCCCTAATCATAAGAAAAGGTACGATGTGGCTCCAGGAATGAATGGGAACTGTCTCCTATTCTCTCATTGAAAAGCTAGGTACTAGACAAGATGGCTGTATTTAAATGAAGGATGTTCCCAAAGGCCACCTGACATTTTACGGAATACCCAAGTGTTTCGAGGTGAATGTCTCATTCCAGCTTGAAAAAAGTAGATTCGGTCATAATCGCTCCATTCGGAAAGTAAAAATTATCAGTGAACAAATCCATGTCTGATAGACTGCTCCTTAATAGCACGTCGCATAACATGAACTGGTGCTGGCCGCTTGGTGAAGATCTCGTACTGAGCAATGCCTTGCTCAACCAATACCATCAGCCCATCAACTACCACCCACCCCTTAGATGCACGTGGGAGGAATTGCTCCATCAATCGAGTCCTCGAAGGACCATATCCAACCTAGACAAGTAATCAGCCTCGGTCTTTAAAAGTATGGATTTTCTCACTCACCTCAAGATACACGCCACCTGTTCGGCTTGCAAGCCACTGTTCCGACAGTAGCAATTCTATCGGACGTTCACTTCCCAGTTCATATGGCGGTATGCAAGAAGTGACTATTGTGGGTAAGCGACAGTCAGAAGGCCAAGGGTCCTCTGGCGAGCAGAGCACGTCGAGCTGCAGATTCACTCCACCCTTCGACTGTGCCCACTGGTGGTAGTAATCCGCAAGTTTCTTTGCATTCTCAACAGATCTGTTGTAGATGCACATCCTCCGAACGCCAAGTTCATAGCATGCGTATATCGCAGCGTGGGCCATTCCACCTGCCCCAATGATCAAAGCCGTGGTTCCATCGCGAACTGCATTTGCAGGAGAGAGATGCTTGTGGATGCAGTCCCTTATACCGATATAATCAGTGTTGTAACCCCGTCGAACGGTGACCCTCTCACCGTTGGGAAGTTGAGTGTGTTCTAGCACAACTGTGTTGACGGCGTTGATATCCTTGGCATCAGAGGTGACTTCGTCGAGGAAAGGTAATATTGCCGTTTTGTAGGGGAGAGAGATCGTCACGCCACCATGGTTCTTATCTTCCAAGAGTCGATGAATATCTGATAAATTTTCACTTTGGAGGATAGCGTAGACATGTGGCAGCCCACATGCCGCATACGCCGTGTTATGCATCGCTGCCGAGAGACTGTATTTCACACTCTGCCCGAAGATAGTGAAGGCCTTTTTCGACTGCAAGAAACACGCAGTCAATGCGGATTCTGCCTCTCTTACCGTTATTCCTGTCTCCTTCGAGGACTGAGGAACGACCGGTGACAGGGTTTGGCTCAGGCAAACTGAGGCCCGTCCCATTGGTCCCATATTGTATGCAATGATGGGAATTTTCAAGGTCATCTCCATATCGTGTACGAAGGATAAACATGTATAGTTCTGATCCGGCGATATTGCTTCGCCGGTCACGCGGATGGCATCACATTCTAAAGCCCCACCCAGCGCTGTGAGGGTTGACGGGGTGAGGGCTCGATGCTGAGACCCAATAGGACTAGGCTCATGGACCGTTCCGATGATCTTCGTATAGCCCTTTGAAGAATTGAGCTTGGAAACTAGACCAGAGTCGCATTCAAGGCAGCAAGTGAGAGCATCTGGGGCAAGCCGAAGGATAGTCGCTAAAGTTTTATGGTAATCGAATGTCGAGTGTGTTGAATGAGGTGCCGACAAGTCGACAATAATCGGAACGCGGGAATGTTTCCTTAACAATGCAATATGGCGTGCAAGCCTTTCCGTCGACCTGGACGTATTTATGTCATTGGGACGAACCAGGAGCGTAATGGCATCAGCGCCGGACTCGAGAGATTCCAGGTCATACTCCGGTCGGTCCAGATATGTCACAGGAACCTGTAGAGCGTATGTATGGGATTTTGAAAATGGATCGATCGAGAAAACTTGACGATGATCCCTACCAAAAATTCTGTGCAAGAATGCCACAAATACTCTCTCAGTCTCCTTGAGCTTGAGATATGCAGGCGGTATCGGTCCACCCCGAGACTCGGTTTGAGTATTGTTGAAGAAGTCGAAATTTGTGCAAGACTCGAAGAACGCATTCACAACGTCGAATATTCGACTGAACTTGTCGGAACTTGTGCCGGAGAGTTGTTGCAGATCATTCTCATCTCGTCGCACATAGATGACGGGATGTCGCTGAGCACATTCAGTCAAAAGAGCTCGCTGTGAAGGACTTGCTGTGCCTCCGAGGCCGACTATCACACAGCCTTTCTCATGTTTTGTGAGAATGTCCTTTGATATCTGCAGTTCGAGTTCGCGATATCGAGCTAGACCGTGACGAGCTATAAACTCTTGAGGCGATGAATTGTGTTCTTGATTGAAAACCGCGTCAAAGTCAACGAAGCGTCTTCGCAAGGCGACAGATGCGATAATTCCAAGCGTCTTCTTGCCAGCGCCAAAGAACCCGACAAGTAATATCGTCGCATCCGAATTATATTGTCGGCGGATGCCAAGTGCTTCGACAGCGGATGGTGGCGGCGTACTGCTGAACTTCAAAGGGCCAGAAGAGCTTTCGATGGCACTCATTTCAAATCAATTTCGTTGTGCATGAAATGATGCTTTGCACTTTCATCAACTATTGTCTTTTTCTAGATTTTAGAACGGGTCCCAGCGTGGTTGGTCGATGAAGCTTCCACGCAATTGCCATCGGCTAAATCCACCGCCGATCACCTGACTGGTCGCCACCCTCGACCGAACCACTTTCCATCTACCCAAGGCCAAGTGATCAGAAGGCCAATTGATTTGTGAGACTGAAATGCAAGGCTCCAATGTCCAGTCCACGTCCGTCAAAGAGGCAGCGCATTTATCGTGCTTGTGATCAATGCCGGCGTCGCAAGTCCAAGTGTGACGGCGAACAGCCCGTATGCAAGATATGTCATGCTGCGAATCGGACCTGCACCTATCAAACTGGTGGGGGTCGAAGAGGACTCCCATCCGGATATGTTCGAAGCCTGGAAATTACTCTTGGTCTTGTTCTTCAGAATGTGCCGGGGAGTGAGAGCATGCTCTATGGCCTCTTGCGAGACGCACGAGGCAAAGGCAATTTCCTAAAAAGTGGACAAGCGGATCACCTTGTGTCTGTTTGGCGAACATCAAGACTTTCCCGGGACGTGAATCAATTGTTGAAACCAGATGGTGAAGATCTTGGCAATGATGGCTCTGACTGGGACCCTGTAGAGCCTCGCGATCAAGATGAGAACATGGATGATTTCGTCGCGGTACCAATGGACTTCGGCTCAAATGAGCCTATGATTATGCAGACTGTCCAAGCGCCTGTTCAAAATTCATCAAAAGCAATTGAATGGGTGATGCCGGAAAACACGCCTGACCTACTCGACTTTTACTTCACCTACACACATTGCTGGTTTCCAATTCTTGAGCGTCGGGAACTCCTTCGAGCGATGCATATGAACCGAAACCAGCCATTATCCACGGATACCTCTTGTCACATGGTACTATGGGCTGTGATATCTTATACTGCCCTTCTAAGGGGTAACCATGATGCCAGCCTACCGTCTCCTTTGGCTATCCAACTGTCCATTCAAGAGCAGTTTCTGGCGGACCCTGGAGCTTTGGATCTGGGCCATGTCCATGCGCTACTGCTCTTCGTGTTGACACAAATTTCCCTCGGCAATATTCATCACGCCTGGACCATGGCTGGACAAGCTACAAGGCTCCTGCTTGGCCTGCCGCTCACTGCGAGGAAGACACGATTCCGTCACACCTTCAACGGCTGTGTCTTCTTAGACACCATTCTATCCGCCTTATTAGGACGCACGCCTTGCCTATCTTCGGATGAACAGCTTGAACAGGGGCTGGTAGAGGAAGATGACGTAGACGAGTGGGATGTCTGGTCCGCAACTCGTTCTAATAGCTTTAATGGGGGACGGATGTCAACCGCACCCTTGCGTGCCCTGAGCTCCTTCAATATCATCCAACAGCTTGTACAAGATTTGTCACAAATCCTATACCAGCCAAAGTCAAATCTCCAATTGGAGGATCTTCTCGACAATCTACGCGAGAAACAAGCTGTAGTACTACAAGACCGTCCATACAACAGGCAAAACGCCAGCGCCCCGCCCCTGCTGGTGTTACATCTCACATCCACTTTCACGACACTGTCACTGATCCGAAGGTTTGAGCCGGTCTCGCCTGCAGTCACGGACCTTTGCATCAGAACTATCCATCGGGTGCTGGATATACTTGAATGTTATCTCTCAATTGCTGGAGAGTCTGGGGTCTCTCCATTGGTGCATTGCTTTGCACTTCAATGTCAACGGAGTCTTGTTGTCACGAATGCTGCAATGAGCTTGGAAGAGAAGGGGGATTCGGAGAGTCGTATCCAGGGGTTCCTGAGTTTGACCAAGTCAACAAATGGCCTTGGATGCAAAATTCAGGCTGATCACTCATTTGAAGCCCCCTCACTGAACCAAAGCGGCCCCTCTGTGTCTTTAGCACCTGGAAGTGCTATCGCCATGAACACCATCACGGAGTCGTCTCTCACGGACTTGCGAAATATTACCGACACCAGTGGATATACAACCTCAGCTGGTCTATCTGGCGCGGATGGGTACGACGCTCTATTTGAAGAGATGGTAACCTCGTTTCCGTCAAGCAGGTATGTCCAGTCTCCGCGTGCGCTCACACATCGCGTAAATTAAAAATTCATCGCTAACAGCATATCTAGGCAGGAACCTGCTTTTGCGCATAATTTGGGATTTTATGATGGAGACCTGGACACGGATTTCCTAGCACAACTCCAGGGACCTTCAGCGTGACTCTAAAGATTTCTGATAATATCCGATCGGCTATAATCATAAGCGACCGTTCACGCAACAACTAACAAACATAAAGATATAAGATACCCGTAAACATAATAAGACTTCAATAGCAAGAACATACCAATCTTAATTTTTCAAAAAAAAAAAAGAATTCCACCATCATGCCCGGAATCCTCCTCATCAACGGGCCCAACCTCAATCTCTTGGGTACCCGCGAGCCCCATCTATACGGCACCACCACCCTCGCCGACGTCGAGACCAACGCCAAAGCCCTCGCTACTTCGAAGGGAATCCACCTCGAAGCCTTCCAGTCCAACCATGAAGGCGCTATTATCGATCGAATTCATGCCGCACGAGGCAACTTTGATGCCGTGCTGATTAACGCGGGTGCGTTGACGCACACTAGCGTTGCGATTCGCGATGCCCTCATCGGAGCATCGCTTCCATTTATCGAGATTCATATTACGAATGTGCACACCAGAGAAAATTTCAGGCACGTCAGTTATTTGTCAGACAAGGCTGTTGCTTGTATTGTTGGGTTGGGTGTTTATGGTTATGAAGCTGGTATTGAGTATGCGGCGCGGTATATGGTGAAGACCGGTTGATGTGTTTGTTGAGATCAGTGTGTGCGATTAGATTTTAAATAAAAATCCTTCTATATCGGACAATTCTTTTCAGAGTCAATTCACCCGATAACAGCTTCTCATCAGAATCCTAGGAATCCAAAGTGAGCTTTTGTATTCATAAGACCCACGGGTGCGATATGCGGTAAGCGATATGCGATGTCCGATATGCGAAGTGTGGACCCGCCTCGCACTATGTATAGCCAGCTCTTCATGACGGGAAAGGTTTATATAAGTAGACTTTGCGTGGCTATCTTAAATAACTAAGCATAAACCGACGCTCTTTCTGCCTTCTCCTCTTTATTTACCGACTTGATACTGGAAAAATTGCAATGCGTGCATAACTGCAAGTCGGCAACATGTCTGTCAACCCGTATGGCTACAATCCCAACCAAGGGGCAGCTATGATCTTCACAATACCCTTTGCTATTTGCAGCATCTGGCATATATACATCATGTTCCGTCGTCGCGTGTGGTACTTTTTGGTTCTCATATTTGGTCGTTGTCGTAAGTAGATCAGTTCTCATCTCCAATCTCCTTTTTTATTGAATTCTAATTCATTGATGTATCAGTCGAGACGACAGGTTATATTTGCCGCTTCCTTGCCCATGATAACACAAGCAACTTTACCCTCTTCATCGTTCAGACTTTAACGATTCTTGTCGCACCGGCTCTCTTCGCTGCTTCGGTCTACATGGTTCTCGGCAGACTCATCTTGCTAGTCAAAGGCGAATCCTACTCAGTCGTAAAGCCATCACGGCTTACCAAAATCTTCGTTGGCGGCGACATCATATGTTTCTTCGTCCAAATCATCGGATCCGGCACATTATCATCCAAATTCAATCTCGGAAGGCAATAATTCTCGTGGGCTTGGTTGCACAAATCGTCTTTTCGGTCTTTCGTTCTCGTCGCGGCTATATTCCATCGTCGTCTCTCGAGAAATCCAACACCAACAGCGTGCAGGCTAGATGAAGAGCAACCCCGTTTGAGATGGAAGGATATTGTACAGGTGGATTATGAGGAAATGTCCTAATGTTGGCAACAAAACCGGACCCGACGAGGGCAAGGTAAGGAGGGTATCTTGGGCTGGAAGAATCGATATATAGAGCCTCTTTATACATCATGAGACTGATCTGAAATAGGTTTCTCTTGATCCTGTTGATTCTGCATATTTATCCAGCGGTAGAAATTATTTAGATATCTCAAGACTCCAATGGCTAGGAGATAATGAACCTTATTCTATTTGACCCTTCATTACTCCAAACAAGTAGCAACAAGTGCGGCTGCCGCATCTTCCATATCGTCCATCTCAATAACGGATACAGGAAGCGACAAACGTTCTTTCCACTCACTACCAACAATCAAACCACGACACCAATATCATGTTGCGGAAGACCATGATAAATCCAAGAATCCGGGAGAAACATGAATAGAGCGATGTAGTGGGCCAGAACAACAAGTGCTTCCGGCCGATGCTGCTGCACAGATGTAAGAAATTCGGGTGAGATCACATCAAATGCCCACACCTTAACCTCTTTCTCCAAGAACTTTGTTTCATATGGGAAGTTGAGAATTGAGATCACTCTCCCAAGCTCCGCGGCGACTTTTTCCAAGGTGGAGATGTATTGGATGTCATCCTCGTGGTGGTTCATATCTAGAGCACGCTGGATGGTGCTCGGTATGACTGGCGGTACGAGGAGGTCTGCAAAGCACCCATAAAGACCACGGGACGGAGTAGAGCTTTCCTTGCTATCAAAAGGTCCCGAACCTGGCGGGGTGTAACTTCCGTTGACCAAGAGCCAAAGCCTTCCAATTCGTCACCCACAAGCCGGATTGATTCGTCCATCGATCCGTCGGGAACGAAACCGCCGCAAGAAGCACCGACGCACCCCTCAAAGCATCTATATTCCCACTCGATAAATGCGTAACAGCATGGCGTAAAGCACGTAGCGCCTGATCACGGTATATGAAAATAGGAAGATGTTCGGCGGAATTATCCACGCAGCAGAGATGAACCATCGCCACCAAGAGGACGGCATGCATTAAGAATTCATGTTCAAATGCGACGCAGGGAATGTCCACTTTCAGTGCATTCACTACGTTTTCGTCTAGGGTGTTGGAGAGAGCTTGGGCGGCGAAGACGCTGTAGTGATGCATGAGGCGGAGATCTAGGAGACACTTGGGGGTGTAATGCGCTTCCTCGGGGAGTTGCTGCACTTGCTCTGTTTGGAGCGGGTATTGGCTTGGAGGAGGATGCTGCTGCTGCTCGACTCGTTGAGAACCGGATTGAGGCGATTCTGATTTCGAGGTTGACGTCTCGAATGAGCAGATCTCATCGCGACGCACGCAATCTCTGCATCTTGGTTTCGACTCGTCACACTAGCAAGGAGAGTCAGTTTCGTAGTTCACGCAAATCAAATGACCGTCTTGCTAGTGTGACATGTCTAGATTTACAGTTGAGAAACCCAGTTCGTGTTTTTCGATGGAACCGAATCCTGTTGGACATGATATGAGATTCCTGGGGAGGCGGTATAAACGAGTAGACGTTGCGCTTCGGGAATGGTACTGAAGAAATCAACGCGGGGCGGGATATCGCGGTACTCTACCGCCACGGATTAGTATCCAGCCTTCCAGATAGACTATGCTCAATGCTCAATGTGCCTTGACTACAAGAAGACCACCTGGTTGTATACATACAGGGGAAAATATGGTGGAATCAACATATGGTGTACAGTATACAGCTACGAAGATAATGCAAGCTAATAATAGTCATTCGGAAATCACCTAATGGCGATTCATTGTATTCATATCAATCAAGGAATCCTAATCAAACACTCAAAAATTATCATAAAATACATGGCCATGTACCATCCGAACATGCCTCAGCCCTTGACATCATCCGCACTATCAGTATTAAAATCACTGACACTACCACGCCGCAATGCAAGCACATTCTTATTGGCCAAATCATCCGCATTGCGCTCAGCCGTACGTTCAGCTTGACGCCAATGGGTCACGGCCTGTTCAACATCCTCAAACATCTCGATCGAGTCTTGGATGATCCCGCCTTCGTCACCGTCACCGGACTGTGTGCTCTCCCGGGAACCTCGCTCGTTCATCATCGGGAAGGCCGGGCCAAATCCGCGTGCCGGGACGGGGTTGAACATGATTGCGTTGGCGAACATGCGGATAAGCTCCTTCTCCAGCTGCGCAGAGTTCACGATCCCCTTAGGAGGAATGAGTTCTTCGGTCTTCTGAAGCATAAGCATGTTGTTCTTAGACGGTGTACCTGCAGCTGGCACTGGAGATTCACCGTCGCCCGCTGGAGTACTGACAGCCTCGGTTGCAGCAGCAACGGCTTTGCTACCTTGATGAACTGCAGATTTGATAGATTTGAGATCCTGGGGACGATATATGAGATCGTGATAGCCGGGTGCATCTCGTTCACCTAATGGCTTGGCAAAGATGGATGCAAGCTTGTGGGTCGTTACGTCGTTCATTATAGGAGCTGCTGTTCGGTGGAATCCGCGTGCGCAAAGCACGTATCTGGTTGTATCGATCTTGGGTTGCTCCGGAAGAATGGGCTCATGATCGAAGGACTCGCTGACACCACGCTTGCGCTTTGATCGTGCTTTCGGAGTCTGATCATCCACAATCGCCGCAGGTCCCTTTCGGAGTGTGGCAGCCCTAGACGGATCGGGCGAGTCATCTCTCGAAGCCACTGAGCGCCCTCGGCTCTGAGTGGATGCGGAACTGATAGCTCGTTTCCTCCGAGTAGAAGTGCCTTTCTCAACCTTGATGCTCGGTGTAGCTTTGCTTTCCACTGTAGTTGCCTGACTACGACGAGTGGTTTTCTTCTCTCGGGGTGGCGAGATATCCATAGCATCGGGAGAAGGTGCTCTTTCACTGATCGGGCTCACATCCTCTGGTCGTGGACGTGCAGGCGATACCGGAGACTCGGGGATGCTCAGACGAGGTGTTCTCTTCCATGGCGTAGAAGAACCTGGCGTATCAATGGATAATCGCGGACGTGATCCACGAGACTCGGGGTAAGCTGGAATTAAAACGCTCGGTGTCTGTGAGATGCGCGGATATCCAACGGGTACCGGAGTTTGAGCAGCTGGACTTGCTGCACCTGGGGTGCTCGGAACGGCCGAAGAAATAGAGGCCTTGGATTGTGTCCTCGAAGGAACTTGTGATGGGGGGACTGGTGGTTTGCCGGGTGCCAGACCAAGATGGGGAGTAGTGGTAGCCGGAGAGGTTGCGGAGTAAGGTGAATGTGGGGGGGGCTTCGAGCTGCCATTGCTGGAAGCTGGACTGAGTCGGGGCGGGTTGTTGAGAGGTGGATATAGGAATGGAAGCTTTCCCCGGGGCAACAGGCGTGCCCACCGGGACATTAGGTCGTGGTGCAACTTGCGAGGGATGTGGTGGTGCTACTCGGGCTGCTGCAGGAGTTGACGGACCTGGCTGTTGATTTCGCGGGGCAAAAGGTGGCTGAAGCGGAGGATGCGGCACGTCTTGGCGATTAAAAGCCTGTGGGTGTAGTGGTTGACCAGCCTTTGTTGGTGTGGGCTGGGCTTGAAGCTGAGGTGGTTGAGCTCCAGGCGATCCGACAGGCGCGCCGGGCGGGCGCGGGACTTCTGTAGGCTGACCTGGCTCTGGCTGAACTGCCTGCGGAATGGACTGAACCGGTTGTGCCTGTGTCGCAAGAGGGATTGTCTGGTCGGGGCGTTCCTGCCGGGGGGTTTCTTGCTTGACGCTGATATCCATGGAATCGCGGCGCTCGAGCTTGGTAGCTTGGGGCACCCCCTTCGCAGTGGGTACCGCCGTCTTGACATCCTCCCTTTGCAAACGCTCGATTTCGATCTTAATGTCGGTGAATCGCTTCTCGTCGTCCCTAATCTCCTTCGTCACAAGCTCTTTATACCGCGCATAGAGGTGGGCCACGAGTTCCGGAACCAGAACAGCATGGGAGAGCCCTTCGGTCAGCCCGTCCGGTCGCGGGCTGGAGATTTTGCGTTTCTTTGGGTTACTGGGGCCAGAGCTCTCCGTGGACCGTCCATCTGGGCCAAGGGATGTGCCGTCCCGACCAAAGCCGTCGCGTAATAGCGTCGCATAGAGATCCTCCAACGCCTCTGGGCTGAGGCGATCGGCGCTGAAAGCTACATTCTGGCGCACGAGTGGATTATTGCTCAACAGAGTCGATATAGACGCGAAGCTGGCCGGGCGCACATCGGAGGTCGCAAGGGATTGGAAGAAGAGTAAAGACTCAAATGGTGTGTATGCCGACAGAGGAGGCATTCCCCATTGCCCGCCCGGTCGGCCACTGGAAGTGAGCACTTTGGGGATTGGGGCCACGATGGTGGTGGTGGCGGTGGTGGGGGAGGAAGGGAGGGGTGGGTGGTTGGTTGCGGAGCGAGCGCGGAGCGTGTTCTCGGGGATCGCGAAGATTTCGAGAGAGACGGGCGGTCGGCGAGGAGTCGAGGAGAGAGTGAAGGGGTCCAGGAAAGAGAGGGAGACGCGATCGGTGTCCCTTCAGTTCATCCGAGAGGGAAATCAAGCGACAGTGAGGAGATGAAAGAGTGAGAGGATGAGGATGAAAGCGATGAAATGGACGAGGTTCCCCTTGAAAGACTGAGAATTGGAGATGGCAGGACTGAGGAAATGGCTGGAGTGCTGGCCTGGAAGCAGCAGAGTAGAGTGACCACTGGATTCAGGCCATCCACGGGCCACCAGAACAGAGGTGGTATTGTAAATTACCAGATCACGTGTGAGAGCGGTCTTGGTTGCTGGGTGAGAGTGTGTGGATTGCTGCGTAGTTATTGATCCGGTAGGGACAACCGGTAAGGTATGTCTGTAATATTACATACACACTTGTTACCACGGTATTCCCGCAGAGCTTGCCGTTAGCCCTGGATCATATGAACATTTTGGTGATTTTTACATACACATCGTAATAGATCGTACAGAATCATCCAGCTATCGTCGAGTGCGGAGTAGAAATAAGGTATTATTATGGTGTGTCATTCCTGAGCTTACTGGAAAATGACTGTTTATGGATCCTCCGCACGGTGCTTAGAAGCTCTATGCCTTAGCCTATACAGGCTCCGTGCTCTAAATGCATACATACACTACATACTACATCGCTGTCCATCCAGTCCATAACTTTTCCCTCATCCAGTCCCCATCGGACATACAGTATTAAATGCCCTAAACTATCGATCACAAATAAATTTCCGGCAAACTGGGGCCCCTCCCCACGTCAGGGGCTTCCTTTCACTAAGAATGAGTTCACCCCTTTTTTTCGGCTCTTCCAAGTGGAGTGTCTTTTTTTGATAGCGCGGGTCTCTGCAAGCCCCTGAGCAGCTTACAGTATGTACAACCCCCCCTAAGTTTGCCTCCGAGGCCTCATCGAAGTTCAAAGAAGCCGTCAAAGCAAACCTACGAGATCACATAGATCCACTCTAGCAAATGATAATGCTCATCTTCCCCCTAATCGTGTTAGCTCGTTAGCATCCTGTGTATTATAGCAATCCCCCCTTGTAATACCGTGACACTCCCTTGCGGTGGGAGCCCGATGTTGTGTATACATACTATAGAAGCCCTTTGCGATTACAATAAGGAGAAGGTTGCACATTCGTGGGCAAGAGTTGAATGCTTCCTCTGTTATCGAGTAGATGACTAGCTCTAATAAACCCAGTAACTAAGTCAGTCCCAAATTATGAGTACGTATGGAGCACTATGTCACTACTACGGAGTAACTATGCGTCCCTGAGCCCCGGTAAGGAAAGTAAAGAATCCGTAAAGAAAGTCAGTCGGCGCTCCTCTCTTCTTTTTTCCCTTCTCCCTCTCCTCTCCTCTTACCAAAGGTTCCCAGCTGTTTACCGGTGAAATTCTCCAAAGTTGTCGGATTCTCCTCGATCTGCGCTTGCCTTTTGTCTCTGGTATGGCTCTATGCCCCTGGTCTGCTACGACTCTTCCCCCCCCTCCAGTTTGGAGCCAACCCGCTTATCGGGGTTGTTTGTTGGGGGTGGACGAAGTATAACTGCTCTGAGACTCGACTGACTCGAACTCCCTCGACAGCGCCCTTGATCGGAAACCCCTGAGCCTACCCTGTGATCTTTTTAACTTTACCCTCGCGATTCCCTCTCTCCGCGATATTCGATCTCCTCCCCCCGTTGAATATATCGATTGCGGCCGTGCGGTGTTGCCCCGCCCGACAAGTCGCACATATACCCCTCTACAAGTCAACCTTTTTCGACCCAGCAGCGCGTCCCTCGCAACGGGGACCCTAAGCCTATCATAATGACCATGACCGATATGGAGATGGACGCGGAGTGGAAGCCCTCGGGCAAGATCCGACCGCAGTCGTGCGTTTACTGCTTTCCCCGTCCGAAGCTATAGCAAGCGGTGGCAATTAACACCTGTCTAGGACCATGGCGCAGGCCTTTTCCACAGCATTGGACAGCGCTTTCATGCTCGACAGTGATGTCAACCATCTCTCCCAGACCATTGATCAGAAGTGAGTGTTGGAGGCTTAACATGGCGGAAATGACATCGCAGCTCGGTCGCATCGTCACTGACAAGTTACAATGAACAGGAAGCAACAGATGATGATCCAGACTCGGGAACTCGAAGCTCTGCAAAAGCGCATTCGTGAGGCCGAGGAGCGCCTTAAGGCACAGTCTTACCACTCCTCATCCGCACCACAGACAGAACAGAGTGAGCAGGACCAGACAACCGGTAAGGATGGCTCCCTGTGATCATCGCGCGATCGCATTTTCCCATGTTGCTGGATGTGATTTTCGTTCTTATCTGTCACGGTCAACGGGATGACTGATCTCATTGCGACAGCTCCCCCAGAAGGATCGACCGACAACGAGCAGCAGCAAGCGGACGAACAGAAGGCGAATGAGTCGTGATCGGCCGATATATCTCTCTCCCTTCCGAAGGAAGTGTTCTCCTCTCTTTTGACTGTTTTATACCTCTTCCGACTGGACCAGATTTAGGTCAGACGGAAACCGACCCGGGGATGGCGATTTGAAGCCAGACCACCTGACGAAAGATACCCCGGTCGGCGCGTTTTGGGATTATTTGTGGTTTGGCTTGCTTCATGTGTTGAATGTTTTGAGAAACACCCCCCATTTTTGTATGTATCCGGGCTCCCCCCACGCGATGAGACCGGAGCCCCTCGTTTTTTTGGCACTGCTATGGCGTAATTGAGTTGTCTCTTTTTTTCTTCTCCTCTCCTCTTCTCTCCCTCGGGGCTTCAAGATGTGAAGATGCATGATGTCGGGACGGATAAGCACAAGATCACCGACGAGACTAGTGGCATCAGTGGCAGCGCCATAAATTAAAATGCCGCTGCAAGACCTGCAAGACCTGCGAGTGTTCTGGGTGTGTTGTTCCCGCAGTCGAGATCCCAATGGACTGGCCAAACTTAACCAATCACTGAGGCGCATTCAGAAGCATCAGCGCCCCCCGATATCCACCGGTGCCGTCATTGTCCCTGCCTTGGCTGCTGTCCTTGGGCCGTGGCACTGATAGCACACCGGTGGAGCTTGTCAGTCGGACCTGGTTCCTCCGTCTAGGCCTTTGGTAGTAGAAGCACGGAACTTCACAGGCAAATTTGGTAGGCTAAGAGGCTTCGGTTTTTTTTTAACTTGGTAAACTGGGTAACTGGGTTTGAGTAGTTGGTTTACTGATAGTCCCGACCCTGCGGAGTAAAAAAGCGACCATCTGCCCCTCCTCTTCTTTCGCCTCTTCCTCTTCCCTTTCTCTTCCTCGATTTCTTCACTCCATTGCTGCATTGGCGGTACTTGTACATTCTTGCAGTCGATCATCTTCTTCCCTAGTCCCTGACTGAGATTGTTCTTCGTCTTGATCGCTGATTCTCCCCCTCAATCGTCGTTTGCGCGCTGCTCTCTCCGGCTCCGCATCCCGGGTCCACCACCTCCATCATGGTCCTGATCGACAAGCAGGAGTACCTCACGCAGGAAGAGAAACGTCTCCAGGAGGATCGGGAACGTACTCGGTACTGGAAGAAATGGGGTCCTTATGTGGCTGAGCGACAATGGGCAACCGGTTGGTTTACATGAGTGCGAATGGTGGTTTTGGTTGGATAGCGGGCTAATGACTTCATCGGTGTGGGACAGTGCGCGAGGATTACTCGTAAGTCAAGTCAAACTTCAATTAAAGCCCTGCAAGGGTTCAAGACTAACGATATATAGTGAGGATGGTGACGCTTGGAGCTGTAAGCGACAATCTGCAATTCGAGAATAACCCGTGGAGAAAAAAGCTAACCAGTGTGTCAAGACTTTACGCATGAGCATGCGCGATCGCGAGTCTTTCGCTGGGGCGAAGATGGTATCGCCGGTGTCTCGGATACCCACGGCCTGCAGAACATTGCTTTTACATTCTGGAACGGAGAAGAGTCAGTACATTCTACACCAGGGAGTTGCGCCCGCCAATTCCGAGACGCTGATAGTCCCGAATTAGTGATTTCCTGAAGGAGCGTCTCTTCGGGTTGTCTAACCCTCAAGGTAATCATGGTGAGAGTATTAAGGAGTGCCATTTCCATGTGGACAATACCCCGACGGTAGGTTGGAATAGTCGCACTGCTGGGTACCAACTTGGAGTCTGACGTGAGCTTCCTGCAGCATTCCTACATGAAATTCCTTTACAAGTACCCCCAGAAGAAGTTCCCTTACCAAGACTTGGTCGACGAAAATGCCAAGCGAACTCGATTGGAGCGCGAATACCAGATCCTTGACACCGGTGTGTTTGAGGAAAACCGATACTGGGATATTTTCATCGAGACTGCCAAGGAAGGCGACGATGAAGAAGAACTTATCTTCCGAGTTATTGCATACAACCGTGGTCCTGAGCCAGCTCCTCTACACATCATCCCTCACGTTTGGTTCCGGAACACCTGGTCTTGGGGCTATGAGAAGGAGAACGTGAAGCCAACCATCAAGCAAGATGGTGACCGCGTCGCGAAATCTACTCATCGCAAGCTCGGCGAGCGATATGCATGCTTTGCGCCTTCGCCTCCCGTTGGATCCAGCGAGGAAGATATTCAACCGCGAATGCTTTTCACTGAGAATGAAACCAACAACCAAAAGCTGTGGGGCACTGAGAATGATCAGCCTTACGTCAAGGATGCATTCCATCGCCACATCGTGGATGAGGAGAAGGATGCTGTGAACCCTGCTAATGAAGGTACAAAATTTGGTGCGTGGTATGCATTCGACGAGGGTGAGGGTGTGCCCCCGGGTGAGTGTGCCGTTGTTCGATTCCGTTTCTCTCGAAAGAAGGTAGAGTTCGTGGATGAGGAGGTTCTGGACGAGGTGATTGAGCAACGCCGTGCCGAAGCGGACGACTTCTACTACCGCATCAGCCCCCTTCCTATGAGTGATGACCTGCGAAACATCCAGCGACAAGCCTTTTCGGGCATGATGTGGTGCAAGCAGTACTACAACTTCATCTGGGATCAATGGAGTAATGGTGATCCCGCCGAGATTCCTCCTCCTGCTGGCCGAAAGGGCATTCGTAATGAACAGTGGCGGCATCTCTATATCGATGACATCCTGTCGATGCCTGACTCCTGGGAGTATCCTTTCTTCGCGGCATGGGATACCGCTTTCCACTGCATCCCACTGGCAATGATTGATCCTGATTTTGCCAAGAAGCAGCTGGACCTTCTCACTCGTGAATGGTACATGCACCCCAACGGTCAACTTCCCGCCTACGAGTGGAACTTTGGAGATGTCAACCCACCGGTGCATGCCTGGGCCGTATTCCGCACCTTCAAGATCGAGCGCAAGATGTATGGCCGGCAAGACTTGGACTTCCTCGAGCGTGTCTTCCAGAAACTCCTCCTGAACTTCACCTGGTGGGTGAATCGGAAGGACTCGGATGGTAAGAACGTTTTCGAGGGAGGTTTCTTGGGTCTGGATAATATTGGTTTGTTCAACCGGTCAGAGCCTCTGCCCACTGGTGGCGTCCTCGAGCAAGCGGACAGCACTGGCTGGATGGCTTTCTACTGTCTGACCATGATGAATATTGCACTGGAGCTTGCCAAGCACCGTCGCACTTATGAAGACAGTAAGTCGGGAAACTCGAATGATGAACCGCTGGTGTATTTACTAACCTACATCTAGTTGCGTCCAAGTTCTTTGAACACTTCATCCTGATCAGTGATGCTATGACTTACCGGTCTGGTGAGGACAGCATCAAGTCACTCTGGAATGAGGAAGACAAGTAAGTTTGCACTCCCTCGCGATAATTCTTACACATCTGCTAATTCCATCAAGCTTCTACTATGATGCCATTTCATACGGTGGTCCCTGGACTCAGCAGCTCCCTATCCGATCGCTGGTCGGTCTGATCCCGCTATACGCCGTCCTCACTCTCGAACCAGAGATCATCAAAAAGTTCCCCTCGTTCAAGCGACGACTTGACTGGTTCATCGAGAACAAGTCCGATGTTGCTGAGCGTAACATTGCCAGCATGAAGACCCGCGGCAAGGACGACCGCCTCCTCCTCTCACTAGTCAGCAAGGAGAGACTCGAGAAGATCCTAAGACGTATGCTCGATGAGACCGAATTCTTGGCCGAGCACGGTATCCGATCAATGTCCAAGTTCCACGAGGAAAACCCATACTCCATGGACGTCAATGGCCAGACATTCAAGGTGGGCTACGTGCCCGGTGATTCGGACAGCGCCCTCTTCGGCGGCAACAGCAACTGGCGTGGACCTATCTGGCTTTGCGTCAATTTCTTGCT